>NW_027206944.1:0-109104 GCF_032191515.1 Phaenicophaeus curvirostris | reverse complement strand
CAATTCAGTACCCTATCCTAAAGCTTGCTGTTAGGAGGGAATCTGCAGCTTGCAGTGAAAGCGCTTCCAGAGGGGAGTCTAACGAGGGCAAATATTTGATGGTAGCAGCTTCCCTGCGGGAGATACTCTCTTTGCCAAAATCGCATTATTAGGCGAAAGTAAGTTACAATTCAGTACCCTATCCTAAAGCTTGCTGTTAGGAGGGAATCTGCAGCTTGCAGTGAAAGCGCTTCCAGAGGGGAGTCTAATGAGGGCAAACATTTGATGGTAGCAGCTTCCCTGCGGGAGATAGTCTCTTTGCTAAAATCGCATTATTAGCCTCAGTTAAGTTACAATTCAGTACCCTATCCTAAAGCTTGCTGTTAGGAGGGAATCTGCAGCTTGCAGTGAAAGCGCTTCCAGAGGGGAGTCTAAGGAGGGCAAACATTTGATGGTAGCAGCTTCCCTGCGGGAGATACTCTCTTTGCCAAAATCGCCTTATTAGCCTCAGTTAAGTTACAATTCAGTACCCTATCCTAAAGCTTGCTGTTAGGAGGGAATCTGCAGCTTGCAGTGAAAGCGCTTCCAGAGGGGAGTCTAACGAGGGCAAATATTTGATGGTAGCAGCTTCCCTGCGGGAGATAGTCTCTTTGCCAAAATCGCATTATTAGGCGAAAGTAAGTTACAATTCAGTACCCTATCCTAAAGCTTGCTGTTAGGAGGGAATCTGCAGCTTGCAGTGAAAGCGCTTCCAGAGGGGAGTCTAACGAGGGCAAATATTTGATGGTAGCAGCTTCCCTGCGGGAGATACTCTCTTTGGCAAAATCGCATTATTAGGCGAAACTAAGTTACAATTCAGTACCCTATCCTAAAGCTTGCTGTTAGGAGGGAATCTGCAGCTTGCAGTGGAAGCGCTTCCAGAGGGGAGTCTAATGAGGGCAAACATTTGATGGTAGCAGCTTCCCTGCGGGAGATACTCTCTTTGCCAAAATCGCATTATTAGGCGAAAGTAAGTTACAATTCAGTACCCTATCCTAAAGCTTGCTGTTAGGAGGGAATCTGCAGCTTGCAGTGGAAGCGCTTCCAGAGGGGAGTCTAATGAGGGCAAACATTTGATGGTAGCAGCTTCCCTGCGGGAGATACTCTCTTTGCCAAAATCGCATTATTAGGCGAAAGTAAGTTACAATTCAGTACCCTATCCTAAAGCTTGCTGTTAGGAGGGAATCTGCAGCTTGCAGTGAAAGCGCTTCCAGAGGGGAGTCTAAGGAGAGCAAACATTTGATGGTAGCAGCTTCCTTGCGGGAGATACTCTCTTTGCCAAATCGCATTATTAGGCGAAAGTAAGTTACAATTCAGTACCCTATCCTAAAGCTTGCTGTTAGGAGGGAATCTGCAGCTTGCAGTGAAAGCGCTTCCAGAGGGGAGTCTAATGAGGGCAAACATTTGATGGTAGCAGCTTCCCTGCGGGAGATACTCTCTTTGCCAAAATCGCATTATTAGGCGAAAGTAAGTTACAATTCAGTACCCTATCCTAAAGCTTGCTGTTAGGAGGGAATCTGCAGCTTGCAGTGAAAGCGCTTCCAGAGGGGAGTCTAACGAGGGCAAATATTTGATGGTAGCAGCTTCCCTGCGGGAGATACTCTCTTTGCCAAAATCGCATTATTAGGCGAAAGTAAGTTACAATTCAGTACCCTATCCTAAAGCTTGCTGTTAGGAGGGAATCTGCAGCTTGCAGTGAAAGCGCTTCCAGAGGGGAGTCTAATGAGGGCAAACATTTGATGGTAGCAGCTTCCCTGCGGGAGATAGTCTCTTTGCTAAAATCGCATTATTAGGCGAAAGTAAGTTACAATTCAGTACCCTATCCTAAAGCTTGCTGTTAGGAGGGAATCTGCAGCTTGCAGTGAAAGCGCTTCCAGAGGGGAGTTTAATGAGGGCAAACAATTGATGGTAGCAGCTTCCCTACGGGAGATACTCTCTTTGCCAAAATCGCCTTATAAGCCTCAGTTAAGTTACAATTCAGTACCCTATCCTAAAGCTTGCTGTTAGGAGGGAATCTGCAGCTTGCAGTGAAAGCGCTTCCAGAGGGGAGTCTAAGGAGGGCAAACATTTGATGGTAGCAGCTTCCCTGCGGGAGATACTCTCTTTGCCAAAATCGCCTTATTAGGCGAAAGTAAGTTACAATTCAGTACCCTATCCTAAAGCTTGCTGTTAGGAGGGAATCTGCAGCTTGCAGTGAAAGCGCTTCCAGAGGGGAGTCTAATGAGGGCAAACATTTGATGGTAGCAGCTTCCCTGCGGGAGATAGTCTCTTTGCCAAAATCGCTTTATTAGGCGAAAGTAAGTTACAATTCAGTACCCTATCCTAAAGCTTGCTGTTAGGAGGGAATCTGCAGCTTGCAGTGAAAGCGCTTCCAGAGGGAGTTTAATGAGGGCAAACAATTGATGGTAGCAGCTTCCCTACGGGAGATACTCTCTTTGCCAAAATCGCCTTATAAGCCTCAGTTAAGTTACAATTCAGTACCCTATCCTAAAGCTTGCTGTTAGGAGGGAATCTGCAGCTTGCAGTGAAAGCGCTTCCAGAGGGGAGTCTAAGGAGGGCAAACATTTGATGGTAGCAGCTTCCCTGCGGGAGATACTCTCTTTGCCAAAATCGCATTATTAGGCGAAAGTAAGTTACAATTCAGTACCCTATCCTAAAGCTTGCTGTTAGGAGGGAATCTGCAGCTTGCAGTGAAAGCGCTTCCAGAGGGGAGTCTAATGAGGGCAAACATTTGATGGTAGCAGCTTCCCTGCGGGAGATAGTCTCTTTGCCAAAATCGCTTTATTAGGCGAAAGTAAGTTACAATTCAGTACCCTATCCTAAAGCTTGCTGTTAGGAGGGAATCTGCAGCTTGCAGTGAAAGCGCTTCCGGAGGGGAGTCTAACGAGGGCAATCATTTGATGGTAGCAGCTTCCCTGCGTGAGATATTCTCTTTGCCAAAATCGCATTATTAGCCTCAGTTAAGTTACAATTCAGTACCCTATCCTAAAGCTTGCTGTTAGGAGGGCATCTGCAGCTTGCAGTGAAAGCGCTTCCAGAGGGGAGTCTAATGAGGGCAAATATTTGATCGTAGCAGCTTCCCTGCGGGAGATATTCTCTTTGCCAAAATCGCCTTATTAGCCTCAGTTAAGTTACAATTCAGTACCCTATCCTAAAGCTTGCTGTTAGGAGGGAATCTGCAGCTTGCAGTGAAAGCGCTTCCAGAGGGGAGTCTAATGAGGGCAAACATTTGATGGTAGCAGCTTCCCTGCGGGAGATAGTCTCTTTGCCAAAATCGCATTATTAGGCGAAAGTAAGTTACAATTCAGTACCCTATCCTAAAGCTTGCTGTTAGGAGGGAATCTGCAGCTTGCAGTGAAAGCGCTTCCAGAGGGGAGTCTAATGAGGGCAAACATTTGATGGTAGCAGCTTCCCTGCGGGAGATACTCTCTTTGCCAAAATCGCATTATTAGGCGAAAGTAAGTTACAATTCAGTACCCTATCCTAAAGCTTGCTGTTAGGAGGGAATCTGCAGCTTGCAGTGAAAGCGCTTCCAGAGGGGAGTCTAACGAGGGCAAATATTTGATGGTAGCAGCTTCCCTGCGGGAGATACTCTCTTTGCCAAAATCGCATTATTAGGCGAAAGTAAGTTACAATTCAGTACCCTATCCTAAAGCTTGCTGTTAGGAGGGAATCTGCAGCTTGCAGTGAAAGCGCTTCCAGAGGGGAGTCTAATGAGGGCAAACATTTGATGGTAGCAGCTTCCCTGCGGGAGATAGTCTCTTTGCTAAAATCGCATTATTAGCCTCAGTTAAGTTACAATTCAGTACCCTATCCTAAAGCTTGCTGTTAGGAGGGAATCTGCAGCTTGCAGTGAAAGCGCTTCCAGAGGGGAGTCTAAGGAGGGCAAACATTTGATGGTAGCAGCTTCCCTGCGGGAGATATTCTCTTTGCCAAAATCGCCTTATTAGCCTCAGTTAAGTTACAATTCAGTACCCTATCCTAAAGCTTGCTGTTAGGAGGGAATCTGCAGCTTGCAGTGAAAGCGCTTCCAGAGGGGAGTCTAACGAGGGCAAATATTTGATGGTAGCAGCTTCCCTGCGGGAGATAGTCTCTTTGCCAAAATCGCATTATTAGGCGAAAGTAAGTTACAATTCAGTACCCTATCCTAAAGCTTGCTGTTAGGAGGGAATCTGCAGCTTGCAGTGAAAGCGCTTCCAGAGGGGAGTCTAACGAGGGCAAATATTTGATGTAGCAGCTTCCCTGCGGGAGATACTCTCTTTGGCAAAATCGCATTATTAGGCGAAACTAAGTTACAATTCAGTACCCTATCCTAAAGCTTGCTGTTAGGAGGGAATCTGCAGCTTGCAGTGGAAGCGCTTCCAGAGGGGAGTCTAATGAGGGCAAACATTTGATGGTAGCAGCTTCCCTGCGGGAGATACTCTCTTTGCCAAAATCGCATTATTAGGCGAAAGTAAGTTACAATTCAGTACCCTATCCTAAAGCTTGCTGTTAGGAGGGAATCTGCAGCTTGCAGTGGAAGCGCTTCCAGAGGGGAGTCTAATGAGGGCAAACATTTGATGGTAGCAGCTTCCCTGCGGGAGATACTCTCTTTGCCAAAATCGCATTATTAGGCGAAAGTAAGTTACAATTCAGTACCCTATCCTAAAGCTTGCTGTTAGGAGGGAATCTGCAGCTTGCAGTGAAAGCGCTTCCAGAGGGGAGTCTAAGGAGAGCAAACATTTGATGGTAGCAGCTTCCCTGCGGGAGATATTCTCTTTGCCGAAAACGCCTTATTAGCCTCAGTTAAGTTACAATTCAGTACCCTATCCTAAAGCTTGCTGTTAGGAGGGAATCTGCAGCTTGCAGTGAAAGCGCTTCCAGAGGGGAGTCTAATGAGGGCAAACATTTGATGGTAGCAGCTTCCCTGCGGGAGATACTCTCTTTGCCAAAATCGCATTATTAGGCGAAAGTAAGTTACAATTCAGTACCCTATCCTAAAGCTTGCTGTTAGGAGGGAATCTGCAGCTTGCAGTGAAAGCGCTTCCAGAGGGGAGTCTAACGAGGGCAAATATTTGATGGTAGCAGCTTCCCTGCGGGAGATACTCTCTTTGCCAAAATCGCATTATTAGGCGAAAGTAAGTTACAATTCAGTACCCTATCCTAAAGCTTGCTGTTAGGAGGGAATCTGCAGCTTGCAGTGAAAGCGCTTCCAGAGGGGAGTCTAATGAGGGCAAACATTTGATGGTAGCAGCTTCCCTGCGGGAGATATTCTCTTTGACAAAATCGCCTTATTAGCCTCAGATAAGTTACAATTCAGTACCCTATCCTAAAGCTTGCTGTTAGGAGGGAATCTGCAGCTTGCAGTGAAAGCGCTTCCAGAGGGGAGTTTAATGAGGGCAAACAATTGATGGTAGCAGCTTCCCTACGGGAGATACTCTCTTTGCCAAAATCGCCTTATAAGCCTCAGTTAAGTTACAATTCAGTACCCTATCCTAAAGCTTGCTGTTAGGAGGGAATCTGCAGCTTGCAGTGAAAGCGCTTCCAGAGGGGAGTCTAAGGAGGGCAAACATTTGATGGTAGCAGCTTCCCTGCGGGAGATACTCTCTTTGCCAAAATCGCCTTATTAGGCGAAAGTAAGTTACAATTCAGTACCCTATCCTAAAGCTTGCTGTTAGGAGGGAATCTGCAGCTTGCAGTGAAAGCGCTTCCAGAGGGGAGTCTAATGAGGGCAAACATTTGATGGTAGCAGCTTCCCTGCGGGAGATAGTCTCTTTGCCAAAATCGCTTTATTAGGCGAAAGTAAGTTACAATTCAGTACCCTATCCTAAAGCTTGCTGTTAGGAGGGAATCTGCAGCTTGCAGTGAAAGCGCTTCCAGAGGGGAGTTTAATGAGGGCAAACAATTGATGGTAGCAGCTTCCCTACGGGAGATACTCTCTTTGCCAAAATCGCCTTATAAGCCTCAGTTAAGTTACAATTCAGTACCCTATCCTAAAGCTTGCTGTTAGGAGGGAATCTGCAGCTTGCAGTGAAAGCGCTTCCAGAGGGGAGTCTAAGGAGGGCAAACATTTGATGGTAGCAGCTTCCCTGCGGGAGATACTCTCTTTGCCAAAATCGCATTATTAGGCGAAAGTAAGTTACAATTCAGTACCCTATCCTAAAGCTTGCTGTTAGGAGGGAATCTGCAGCTTGCAGTGAAAGCGCTTCCAGAGGGGAGTCTAATGAGGGCAAACATTTGATGGTAGCAGCTTCCCTGCGGGAGATAGTCTCTTTGCCAAAATCGCTTTATTAGGCGAAAGTAAGTTACAATTCAGTACCCTATCCTAAAGCTTGCTGTTAGGAGGGAATCTGCAGCTTGCAGTGAAAGCGCTTCCGGAGGGGAGTCTAACGAGGGCAATCATTTGATGGTAGCAGCTTCCCTGCGTGAGATATTCTCTTTGCCAAAATCGCATTATTAGCCTCAGTTAAGTTACAATTCAGTACCCTATCCTAAAGCTTGCTGTTAGGAGGGCATCTGCAGCTTGCAGTGAAAGCGCTTCCAGAGGGGAGTCTAATGAGGGCAAATATTTGATCGTAGCAGCTTCCCTGCGGGAGATATTCTCTTTGCCAAAATCGCCTTATTAGCCTCAGTTAAGTTACAATTCAGTACCCTATCCTAAAGCTTGCTGTTAGGAGGGAATCTGCAGCTTGCAGTGAAAGCGCTTCCAGAGGGGAGTCTAATGAGGGCAAACATTTGATGGTAGCAGCTTCCCTGCGGGAGATAGTCTCTTTGCCAAAATCGCATTATTAGGCGAAAGTAAGTTACAATTCAGTACCCTATCCTAAAGCTTGCTGTTAGGAGGGAATCTGCAGCTTGCAGTGAAAGCGCTTCCAGAGGGGAGTCTAACGAGGGCAAACATTTGATGGTAGCAGCTTCCTTGCGGGAGATACTCTCTTTGCCAAAATCGCATTATTAGGCGAAAGTAAGTTACAATTCAGTACCCTATCCTACAGCTTGCTGTTAGGAGGGAATCTGCAGCTTGCAGTGAAAGCGCTTCCAGAGGGGAGTCTAATGAGGGCAAATATTTGATGGTAGCAGCTTCCCTGCGGGAGATACTCTCTTTGCCAAAATCGCATTATTAGGCGAAAGTAAGTTACAATTCAGTACCCTATCCTAAAGCTTGCTGTTAGGAGGGAATCTGCAGCTTGCAGTGAAAGCGCTTCCAGAGGGGAGTCTAATGAAGGCAAGGATTTGATGATAGCATCTTCCCTGCGGGAGATACTCTCTTTGCCAAAATCGCCTTATTATGCGAAAGTAAGTTACAATTCAGTACCCTATCCTAAAGCTTGCTGTTAGGAGGGAATCTGCAGCTTGCAGTGAAAGCGCTTCCAGAGGGGAGTCTAATGAGGGCAAGCATTTGATGGTAGCAGCTTCCCTGCGGGAGATACTCTCTTTGCCAAAATCGCATTATTAGGCGAAAGTAAGTTACAATTCAGTACCCTATCCTAAAGCTTGCTGTTAGGAGGGAATCTGCAGCTTGCAGTGAAAGCGCTTCCAGAGGGGAGTCTAATGAGGGCAAACATTTGATGGTAGCAGCTTCCCTGCGGGAGATAGTCTCTTTGCCAAAATCGCCTTATTAGACGCAGTTAAGTTACAATTCAGTACCCTATCCTAAAGCTTGCTGTTAGGAGGGAATCTGCAGCTTGCAGTGAAAGCGCTTCCAGAGGGGAGTCTAATGAGGGCAAGCATTTGATGGTAGCATCATCCCTGCGGGAGATACTCTCTTTGCCAAAATCGCATTATTAGGCGAAAGTAAGTTACAATTCAGTACCCTAGCCAAAATCTTGCTGTTAGGAGGGAATCTGCAGCTTGCAGTGAAAGCGCTTCCAGAGGGGAGTCTAATGAGGGCAAGCATTTGATGGTAGCATCATCCCTGCGGGAGATACTCTCTTTGCCAAAATCGCATTATTAGGCGAAAGTAAGTTACAATTCAGTACCCTATCCTAAAGCTTGCTGTTAGGAGGGAATCTGCAGCTTGCAGTGAAAGCGCTTCCAGAGGGGAGTCTAATGAGGGCAAGCATTTGATGGTAGCATCATCCCTGCGGGAGATACTCTCTTTGCCAAAATCGCATTATTAGGCGAAAGTAAGTTACAATTCAGTACCCTAGCCAAAATCTTGCTGTTAGGAGGGAATCTGCAGCTTGCAGTGAAAGCGCTTCCAGAGGGGAGTCTAATGAGGGCAAATATTTGATGGTAGCAGCTTCCCTGCGGGAGATACTGTCTTTGCCTAAATCGCCTTATTAGCCGCAGTTAAGTTACAATTCAGTAACCTATCCTAAAGCTTGCTGTTAGGAGGGAATCTGCAGCTTGCAGTGAAAGCGCTTCCAGAGGGGAGTCTAATGAAGGCAAGCATTTGATGGTAGCAGCTTCCCTGCGGGAGATAATCTCTTTGCCAAAATCGCATTATTAGGCGAAAGTAAGTTACAATTCAGTACCCTATCCTAAAGCTTGCTGTTAGGAGGGAATCTGCAGCTTGCAATGAAAGTGCTTCAAGAGAGGAATCTAACGAGAGCCAGCATTTGATGGTAGCAGCTTCCCTGCGGGAGATACTCTCTTTTCCAAAATCGCATTATTAGGCGAAAGTAAGTTACAATTCAGTACCCTATCCTAAAGCTTGCTCTTAGGAGGGAATCTGCAGCTTGCAGTGAAAGCGCTTCCAGAGGGGAGTCTAATGAAGGGAAGCATTTGATGGTAGCAGATTCCCTGCGGGAGATAATCTCTTTGCCAAAATCGCCTTATTAGCCGCAGTTAAGATACAATTCAGTAAACTGTCCTACAGCTTGCTGTTAGGAGGGAATCTGCAGCTTGCAGTGAAAGCGCTTCCAGAGGGGAGTCTAATGAGGGCAAACATTTGATGGTAACAGCTTCCCTGCGGGAGATACTCTCTTTGCCAAAATCGCATTATTATCCGCAGTTAAGTTACAATTAAGTACCCTATCCTAAAGCTTGCTGTTAGGAGGGAATCTGCAGCTTGCAGTGAAAGCGCTTCCAGAGGGGAGTCTAATGAAGACAAGCATTTGATGGTACCATCATCCCTGCGGGAGATACTCTCTTTGCCAAAATCGCATTATTAGGCGAAAGTAAGTTACAATTCAGTACCCTATCCTAAAGCTTGCTGTTAGGAGGGAATCTGCAGCTTGCAGTGAAAGCGCTTCCAGAGGGGAGTCTAATGAGGGCAAGCATTTGATGGTAGCAGCTTCCCTGCGGGAGATAGTCTCTTTGCCAAAATCGCATTATAAGCTGCAGTTAAGTTACAATTCAGTACCCTATCCTAAAGCTTGCTGTTAGGAGGGAATCTGCAGCTTGCAGTGAAATCGCTTCCAGAGGGGAGTCTAATGAAGGCAAGCATTTGATGGTAGCAGCTTCCCTGCGGGAGATAATCTCTTTGCCAAAATCGCCTTATTGGCCGCAGTTAAGTTACAATTCAGTTCACTGTCCTACAGCTTGCTGTTAGGAGGGAATCTGCAGCTTGCAGTGAAAGCGCTTCCAGAGGGGAGTCTAATTAGGGCAAATATTTGATGGTAGCAGCTTCCCTGCGGGAGATATTCTCTTTGCCAAAATCGCATTATTAGCCGCTGTTAAGTTACAATTCAGTACCCTATCCTAAAGCTTGCTGTTAGGAGGGAATCTGCAGCTTGCAGTGAAAGCGCTTCCAGAGGGGAGTCTAATGAGGGCAAGCATTTGATGGTAGCAGCTTCCCTGCGGGAGATAGTCTCTTTGCCAAAATCGCATTATAAGCTGCAGTTAAGTTACAATTCAGTACCCTATCCTAAAGCTTGCTGTTAGGAGGGAATCTGCAGCTTGCAGTGAAAGCGCTTCCAGAGGGGAGTCTAATGAGGGCAAGCATTTGATGGTAGCATCATCCCTGCGGGAGATACTCTCTTTGCCAAAATCGCATTATTAGGCGAAAGTAAGTTACAATTCAGTACCCTATCCTAAAGCTTGCTGTTAGGAGGGAATCTGCAGCTTGCAGTGAAAGCGCTTCCAGAGGGGAGTCTAATGAAGGCAAGCATTTGATGGTAGCAGCTTCCCTGCGGGAGATAATCTCTTTGCCAAAATCGACTTATTAGCCGCAGTTAAGTTACAATTCAGTTCACTGTCCTACAGCTTGCTGTTAGGAGGGAATCTGCAGCTTGCAGTGAAAGCGCTTCCAGAGGGGAGTCTAATGAGGGCAAATATTTGATGGTAGCAGCTTCCCTGCGGGAGATACTCTCTTTGCCGAAATCGCATTATTAGCCGCAGTTAAGTTACAATTCAGTACCCTATCCTAAAGCTTGCTGTTAGGAGGGAATCTGCAGCTTGCAGTGAAAGCGCTTCCAGAGGGGAGTCTAATGAGGGCAAGCATTTGATGGTAGCATCATCCCTGCGGGAGATACTCTCTTTGCCAAAATCGCATTATTAGGCGAAAGTAAGTTACAATTCAGTACCCTATCCTAAAGCTTGCTGTTAGGAGGGAATCTGCAGCTTGCAGTGAAAGCGCTTCCAGAGGGGAGTCTAATGAAGGCAAGCATTTGATGGTAGCAGCTTCCCTGCGGGAGATAATCTCTTTGCCAAAATCGCCTTATTAGCCGCAGTTAAGTTACAATTCAGTTCACTGTCCTACAGCTTGCTGTTAGGAGGGAATCTGCAGCTTGCAGTGAAAGCGCTTCCAGAGGGGAGTCTAATGAGGGCAAATATTTGATGGTAGCAGCTTCCCTGCGGGAGATACTCTCTTTGCCGAAATCGCATTATTAGGCGAAAGTAAGTTACAATTCAGTACCCTATCCTAAAGCTTGCTGTTAGGAGGGAATCTGCAGCTTGCAGTGAAAGCGCTTCCAGAGGGGAGTCTAATGAGGGCAAGCATTTGATGGTAGCAGCTTCCCTGCGGGAGATACTCTCTTTCCCAAATTCGCATTATTAGGTGAAAGTAAGTTACAATTCAGTACCCTATCCAAAAGCTTGCTGTTAGGAGGGAATCTGCAGCTTGCAGTGAAAGCGCTTCCAGAGGGGAGTCTAATGAGGGCAAGCATTTGATGGTAGCATCATCCCTGCGGGAGATACTCTCTTTGCCAAAATCGCATTATTAGGCGAAAGTAAGTTACAATTCAGTACCCTATCCTAAAGCTTGCTGTTAGGAGGGAATCTGCAGCTTGCAGTGAAAGCGCTTCCAGAGGGGAGTCTAATGAAGGGAAGCATTTGATGGTAGCAGATTCCCTGCGGGAGATACTGTCTTTGCCAAAATTGCCTTATTAGCCGCAGTTAAGTTACAATTCATTAAACTGTCCTAAAGCTTGCTGTTAGGAGGGAATCTGCAGCTTGCAGTGAAAGCGCTTCCAGAGGGGAGTCTAATGAGGGCAAATATTTGATGGTAGCAGCTTCCCTGCTGGAGATATTCTCTTTGCCAAAATCGCCTTATTAGCCGCAGTTAAGTTACAATTCAGTACCCTGTCCTACAGCTTGCTGTTAGGAGGGAATCTGCAGCTTGCAGTGAAAGCGCTTCCAGAGGGGAGTCTAATGAGGGCAAACATTTGATGGTAGCAGCTTCCCTGCGGGAGATACTCTCTTTGCCATAATCGCATTATTAGGCGAAAGTAAGTTACAATTCAGTACCCTATCCTAAAGCTTGCTGTTAGGAGGGAATCTGCAGCTTGCAGTGAAAGCGCTTCCAGAGGGGAGTCTAATGAGGGCAAGCATTTGATGGTAGCAGCTTCCCTGCGGGAGATACTCTCTTTGCCAAAATCGCATTATTAGGCGAAAGTAAGTTACAATTCAGTACCCTATCCTAAAGCTTGCTGTTAGGAGGGAATCTGCAGCTTGCAGTGAAAGCGCTTCCAGAGGGGAGTCTAATGAAGACAAGCATTTGATGGTAGCAGCTTCCCTGCGGGAGATAATCTCTTTGCCAAAATCGCATTATTAGGCGAAAGTAAGTTACAATTCAGTACCTTATCCTAAAGCTTGCTGTTAGGAGGGAATCTGCAGCTTGCAGTGAAAGCGCTTCCAGAGGGGAGTCTAATGAAGGCAAGCATTTGATGGTAGCAGCTTCCCTGCGGGAGATACTCTCTTTGCCAAAATCGCATTATTAGGCGAAAGTAAGTTACAATTCAGTACCCTATCCTAAAGCTTGATGTTAGGAGGGAATCTGCAGCTTGCACTGAAAGCGCTTCCAGAGGGCAGTCTAATGAGGGCAAGCATTTGATGGTAGCAGCTTCCCTGTGGGAGATACTCTCTTTGCCAAAATCGCATTATTAGGCGAAAGTAAGTTACAATTCAGTACCCTATCCTAAAGCTTGCTGTTAGGAGGGAATCTGCAGCTTGCAGTGAAAGCACTTCCAGAGGGGAGTCTAATGAGGGCAAGCATTTGATGGTAGCATCATCCCTGCGGGAGATACTCTCTTTGACAAAATCGCATTATTAGGCGAAAGTAAGTTACAATTCAGTACCCTATCCAAAAGCTTGCTGTTAGCAGGGAATCTGCAGCTTGCAGTGAAAGCGCTTCCAGAGGGGAGTCTAATGAGGGCAAGCATTTGATGGTAGCATCATCCCTGCGGGAGATACTCTCTTTGCCAAAATCGCATTATTAGGCGAAAGTAAGTTACAATTCAGTACCCTATCCTAAAGCTTGCTGTTAGGAGGGAATCTGCAGCTTGCAGTGAAAGCGCTTCCAGAGGGGAGTCTAACGAGGGCAAACATTTGATGGTAGCAGCTTCCCTGCGGGAGATACTCTCTTTGCCAAAATCGCATTTTTAGGCGAAAGTAAGTTACAATTCAATACCCTATCCTAAAGCTTGCTGTTAGGAGGGAATCTGCAGCTTGCAGTGAAAGCGCTTCCAGAGGGGAGTCTAATGAAGGGAAGCATTTGATGGTAGCAGATTCCCTGCGGGAGATACTCTCTTTGCCAAAATTTCCTTATTAGCCGCAGTTAAGTTACAATTCAGTACCCTATCCTAAAGCTTGCTGTTAGGAGGGAATCTGCAGCTTGCAGTGAAAGCGCTTCCAAAGGGGAGTCTAATGAGGGCAAACATTTGATGGTAGCAGCTTCCCTGCGGGAGATACTCTCTTTGCCAAAATCGCATTATTAGGCGAAAGTAAGTTACAATTCAGTACCCTATCCTAAAGCTTGCTGGTAAGAGGGAATCTGCAGCTTGCAGTGAAAGCGCTTCCAGAGGGTAGTCTAACGAGGGCAAACATTTGATGGTAACAGCTTCCCTGCGGGAGATACTCTCTTTGCCAAAATCGCATTATTAGGCGAAAGTAAGTTACAATTCAGTACCCTATCCTAAAGCTTGCTGTTAGGAGGGAATCTGCAGCTTGCAGTGAAAGCGCTTCCAGAGGGGAGTCTAATGAGGGCAAGCATTTGATGGTAGCAGATTCCCTGCGGGAGATACTCTCTTTGCCAAAATCGCATTATTAGGCGAAAGTAAGTTACAATTCAGTACCCTATCCTAAAGCTTGCTGTTAGGAGGGAATCTGCAGCTTGCAGTGAAAGCGCTTCGAGAGGGGAGTGTAACGAGGGCAAACATTTGATGGTAGCAGCTTCCCTGCGGGAGATACTCTCTTTGCCAAAATCGCATTATTAGGCGAAAGTAAGTTACAATTCAGTACCCTATCCTAAAGCTTGCTGTTAGGAGGGAATCTGCAGCTTGCAGTGAAAGCGCTTCCAGAGGGGAGTCTAAGGAAGGCAAGCATTTGATGGTAGCAGCTTCCCTGTGGGAGATACTCTCTTTGCCAAAATCGCCTTATTAGGCGAAAGTAAGTTACAATTCAGTACCCTATCCTAAAGCTTGCTGTTAGGAGGGAATCTGCAGCTTGCAGTGAAAGCGCTTCCAGAGGGTAGTCTAACGAGGGCAAACATTTGATGGTAACAGCTTCCCTGCGGGAGATACTCTCTTTGCCAAAATCGCATTATTAGGCGAAAGTAAGTTACAATTCAGTACCCTATCCTAAAGCTTGCTGTTAGGAGGGAATCTGCAGCTTGCAGTGAAAGCGCTTCCAGAGGGGAGTGTAATGAGGGCAAACATTTGATGGTAGCAGCTTCCCTGCGGGAGATAGTCTCTTTGCCAAAATCGCCTTATTAGCCGCAGTTAAGTTACAATTCAGTACCCTATCCTAAAGCTTGCTGTTAGGAGGGAAGCTGCAGCTTGCAGTGAAAGCGCTTCCAGAGGGGAGTCTAATGAGGGCAAACATTTGATGGTAGCAGCTTCCCTGCGGGAGATACTCTCTTTGCCAAAATCGCATTATTAGGCGAAAGTAAGTTACAATTCAGTACCCTATCCTAAAGCTTGCTGTTAGGAGGGAATCTGCAGCTTGCAGTGAAAGCGCTTCCAGAGGGGAGTCTAATGAGGGCAAGCATTTGATGGTAGCATCATCCCTGCGGGAGATACTCTCTTTGCCAAAATCGCATTATTAGGCGAAAGTAAGTTACAATTCAGTACCCTATCCTAAAGCTTGCTGTTAGGAGGGAATCTGCAGCTTGCAGTGAAAGCGCTTCCAGAGGGGAGTCTAATGAAGGCAAGCATTTGATGGTAGCAGCTTCCCTGCGGGAGATAATCTCTTTGCCAAAATCGCCTTATTAGCCGCAGTTAAGTTACAATTCAGTACCCTGTCCTACAGCTTGCTGTTAGGAGGGAATCTGCAGCTTGCAGTGAAAGCGCTTCCAGAGGGGAGTGTAACGAGGGCAAACATTTGATGGTAGCAGCTTCCCTGCGGGAGATACTCTCTTTGCCAAAATCGCATTATTAGGCGAAAGTAAGTTACAATTCAGTACCCTATCCTAAAGCTTGCTGTTAGGAGGGAATCTGCAGCTTGCAGTGAAAGCGCTTCCAGAGGGGAGTCTAATGAGGGCAAATATTTGATGGTAGCAGCTTCCCTGCGGGAGATACTCTCCTATCCAAAATCGCCTTATTAGCCGCAGTTAAGTTACAATTCAGTACCCTATCCTAAAGCTTGCTGTTAGGAGGGAATCTGCAGCTTGCAGTGAAAGCGCTTCCAGAGGGGAGTCTAATGAAGGCAAGCATTTGATGGTAGCAGATTCCCTGCGGGAGATAGTCACTTTGCCAAAATCGCATTATTTGGCGAAAGTAAGTTACAATTCAGTACCCTATCCTAAAGCTTGCTGTTAGGAGGGAATCTGCAGCTTGTAGTGAAAGCGCTTCCAGAGGGGAGTGTAATGAGGGCAAACATTTGATGGTAGCAGCTTCCCTGCGGGAGATAGTCTCTTTGCCAAAATCGCATTATTAGGCGAAAGTAAGTTACAATTCAGTACCCTATCCTAAAGCTTGCTGTTAGGAGGGAATCTGCAGCTTGCAGTGAAAGCGCTTCCAGAGGGGAGTCTAATGAGGGCAAACATTTGATGGTAGCAGATTCCCTGCGGGAGATACTCTCTTTGCCATAATCGCCTTATTAGACGCAGTTAAGTTACAATTCAGTTCACTGTCCTACAGCTTGCTGTTAGGAGGGAATCTGCAGCTTGCAGTGAAAGCGCTTCCAGAGGGGAGTCTAATGAAGGCAAGCATTTGATGGTAGCAGCTTCCCTGCGGGAGATACTCTCTTTGCCAAAATCGCATTATTAGGCGAAAGTAAGTTACAATTCAGTACCCTATCCTAAAGCTTGCTGTTAGGAGGGAATCTGCAGCTTGCAGTGAAAGCGCTTCCAGAGGGGAGTCTAATGAAGGCAAGCATTTGATGGTAGCAGCTTCCCTGCGGGAGATACTCTCTTTGCCAAAATCGCCTTATTAGCCGCAGTTAAGTTTCAATTCAGTTCACTGTCCTACAGCTTGCTGTTAGGAGGGAATCTGCAGCTTGCAGTGAAAGCGCTTCCAGAGGGGAGTCTAATGAGGGCAAACATTTGATGGTAGCATCATCCCTGCGGGAGATACTCTCTTTGCCAAAATCGCATTATTAGGCGAAAGTAAGTTACAATTCAGTACCCTATCCAAAAGCTTGCTGTTAGCAGGGAATCTGCAGCTTGCAGTGAAAGCGCTTCCAGAGGGGAGTCTAATGAGGGCAAATATTTGATGGTAGCAGCTTCCCTGCGGGAGATACACTCTTTGCCAAAATCGCCTTATTAGCCGCAGTTAAGTTACAATTCCGTACACTATCCTAAAGCTTGCTGTTAGGAGGGAATCTGCAGCTTGCAGTGAAAGCGCTTCCAGAGGGGAGTCTAACGAGGGCAAACATTTGATGGTAGCATCTTCCCTGCGGGAGATACTCTCTTTGCCAAAATCGCATTATTATGCGAAAGTAAGTTACAATTCAGTACCCTATCCTAAAGCTTGCTGTTAGGAGGGAATCTGCAGCTTGCAGTGAAAGCGCTTCCAGAGGGGAGTCTAATGAGGGCAAACATTTGATGGTAGCAGCTTCCCTGCGGGAGATACTCTCTTTGCCAAAATCGCATTATTAGCCGCAGTTAAGGTACAATTCAGTACCCCATCCTAAAGCTTGCTGTTAGGAGGGAATCTGCAGCTTGCAGTGAAAGCGCTTCCAGAGGGGAGTCTAATGAGGGCAAATATTTGATGGTAGCAGCTTCCCTGCGGGAGATACTCTCTTTGCCAAAATCGCATTATTAGGCGAAAGTAAGTTACAATTCAGTACACTGTCCTAAAGCTTGCTGTTAGGAGGGAATCTGCAGCTTGCAGTGAAAGCGCTTCCAGAGGGGAGTCTAACGAGGGCAAATATTTGATGGTAGCAGCTTCCCTGCGGGAGATACACTCTTTGCCAAAATCGCCTTATTAGCCGCAGTTAAGTTACAATTCAGTACCCTATCCTAAAGCTTGCTCTTAGGAGGGAATCTGCAGCTTGCAGTGAAAGCGCTTCCAGAGGGGAGTCTAACGAGGGCAAACATTTGATGGTAGCATCTTCCCTGCGGGAGATACTCTCTTTGCCAAAATCGCATTATTAGGCGAAAGTAAGTTACAATTCAGTACCCTATCCTAAAGCTTGCTGTTAGGAGGGAATCTGCAGCTTGCAGTGAAAGCGCTTCCAGAGGGTAGTCTAATGAGGGCAAACATTTGATAGTAGCAGCTTCCCTGCGGGAGATACTCTCTTTGCCAAAATCGCCTTATTAGGCGAAAGTAAGTTACAATTCAGTACCCTATCCTAAAGCTTGCTGTTAGGAGGGAATCTGCAGCTTGCAGTGAAAGCGCTTCCAGAGGGTAGTCTAATGAGGGCAAACATTTGATAGTAGCAGCTTCCCTGCGGGAGATACTCTCTTTGCCAAAATCGCCTTATTAGGCGAAAGTAAGTTACAATTCAGTACCCTATCCTAAAGCTTGCTGTTAGGAGGGAATCTGCAGCTTGCAGTGAAAGCGCTTCCAGAGGGGAGTCTAATGAGGGCAAGCATTTGATGGTAGCAGATTCCCTGCGGGAGATACTCTCTTTGCCATAATCGCATTATTAGGCGAAAGTAAGTTACAATTCAGTACCCTATCCTAAAGCTTGCTGTTAGGAGGGAATCTGCAGCTTGCAGTGAAAGCGCTTCCAGAGGGGAGTCTAATGAGGGCAAGCATTTGATGGTAGCAGCTTCCCTGCGGGAGATACTCTCTTTGCCAAAATCGCATTATTAGGCGAAAGTAAGTTACAATTCAGTACCCTATCGTAAAGCTTGCTGTTAGGAGGGAATCTGCAGCTTGCAGTGAAAGCGCTTCCAGAGGGGAGTCTAATGAGGGCAAATATTTGATGGTAGCAGCTTCCCTGCGGGAGATACTCTCTTTGCCAAAATCGCATTATTAGGCGAAAGTAAGTTACAATTCAGTACCCTATCGTAAAGCTTGCTGTTAGGAGGGAATCTGCAGCTTGCAGTGAAAGCGCTTCCAGAGGGGAGTCTAATGAGGGCAAGCATTTGATGGTAGCAGCTTCCCTGCGGGAGATACTCTCTTTGCCAAAATCGCATTATTAGGCGAAAGTAAGTTACAATTCAGTACCCTATCCTAAAGCTTGCTGTTAGGAGGGAATCTGCAGCTTGCAGTGAAAGCGCTTCCAGAGGGGAGTCTAATGAGGGCAAGCATTTGATGGTAGCAGCTTCCCTGCGGGAGATACTCTCTTTGCCAAAATCGCATTATTAGGCGATAGTAAGTTACAATTCAGTACCCTATCCTAAAGCTTGCTGTTAGGAGGGAATCTGCAGCTTGCAGTGAAAGCACTTCCAGAGGGGAGTCTAATGAAGGCAAGCATTTGATGTTAGCAGCTTCCCTGCGGGAGATAATCTCTTTTCCAAAATCGCCTTATTAGCCGCAGTTAAGTTACAATTCAGTACCCTATCCTAAAGCTTGCTGTTAGGAGGGAATCTGCAGCTTGCAGTGAAAGCGCTTCCAGAGGGGAGTCTAATGAGGGCAAACATTTGATGGTAGCAGCTTCCCTGCGGGAGATACTCTCTTTGCCAAGATTGCATTATTAGGCGAAAGTAAGTTACAATTCAGTACCCTATCCTAAAGCTTGCTGTTAGGAGGGAATCTGCAGCTTGCAGTGAAAGCGCTTCCAGAGGGGATAATAATGAGGGCAAATATTTGATGGTAGAATCTTCCCTGCGGGAGATACTCACTTTGCCAAAATCGCATTTTTAGGCGAAAGTAAGTTACAATTCAGTACCCTATCCTAAAGCTTGCTGTTAGGAGGGAATCTGCAGCTTGCAGTGAAAGCGCTTCCAGAGGGGAGTCTAATGAGGGCAAACATTTGATGGAAGCAACTTCCCTGCGGGAGATACTCTCTTTGCCAAAATCGCATTATTAGGCGAAAGTAAGATACAATTCAGTACCCTATCCTAAAGCTTGCTGTTAGGAGGGAATCTGCAGCTTGCAGTGAAAGTGCTTCCAGAGGGGAGTCTAATGAGGGCAAGCATTTGATGGTAGCAGCTTCCCTGCGGGAGATACTCTCTTTGCCAAAATCGCCTTTTTAGCCTCAGTTAAGTTACAATTCAGTACCCTATCCTAAAGCTTGCTGTTAGGAGGGAATCTGCAGCTTGCAGTGAAAGCGTTTCCAGAGGGGAGTGTAATGAGGGCAAACATTTGATGGTAGCATCTTCCCTGCGGGAGATACTCTCTTTGCCAAAATCGCATTATTAGGCGAAAGTAAGTTACAATTCAGTACACTATCCTAAAGCTTGCTGTTAGGAGGGAATCTGCAGCTTGCAGTGAAAGCGCTTCCAGAGGGAAGTCTAATGAGGGCAAACATTTGATGGTAGCAGCTTCCCTGCGGGAGATACTCTCTTTGCCAAAATCGCATTATTAGGCGAAAGTAAGTTACAATTCAGTACCCTATCCTAAAGCTTGCTGTTAGGAGGGAATCTGCAGTCTTGCAGTGAAAGCGCTTCCAGAGGGGAGTCTAATGAGGGCAAACATTTGATGGTAGCAGCTTCCCTGCGGGAGATAGTCTCTTTTCCATATTCGCATTATTAGCCGCAGTTAAGTTACAATTCAGTACCCTATCCTAAAGCTTGCTGTTAGGAGGGAATCTGCAGCTTGCAGTGAAAGCGCTTCCAGAGGAGAGTCTAATGAGGGCAAATATTTGATGGTAGCAGCTTCCCTGCGGGAGATATTCTCTTTTCCAAAATCGCCTTATTAGCCGCATTTAAGTTACAATTCAGTACCCTATCCTAAAGCTTGCTGTTAGGAGGGAATCTGCAGCTTGCAGTGAAAGCGCTTCCAGAGGGGAGTCTAATGAGGGCAAGCATTTGATGGTAGCAGCTTCCCTGCGGGAGATACTCTCTTTGCCAAAATCGCATTATTAGGCGAAAGTAAATTACAATTCAGTACCCTATCCTAAAGCTTGCTGTTAGGAGGGAATCTGCAGCTTGCAGAGAAAGCGCTTCCAGAGGGGAGTCTAATGAGGGCAAACATTTGATGGTAGCAGCTTCCCTGTGGGAGATACTCTCTTTGCCAATATCGCATTATTAGGCGAAAGTAAGTTACAGTTCAGTACCCTATCCTAAAGCTTGCTGTTAGGAGGGAATCTGCAGCTTGCAGTGAAAGCGCTTCCAGAGGGGAGTCTAATGAGGGCAAACATTTGATGGTAGCATCTTCCCTGCTGGAGATATTCTCTTTGCCAAAATCGCCTTATTAGCCGCAGTTAAGATACAATTCAGTACCCTATCCTAAAGCTTGCTGTTAGGAGGGAATCTGCAGCTTGCAGTGAAAGCGCTTCCAGAGGGGAGTCTAATGAGGGCAAACATTTGATGGTAACAGCTTCCCTGCGGGAGATACACTCTTTGCCAAAATCGCCTTATTATGCGAAAGTAAGTTACAATTCAGTACCCTATCCTAAAGCTTGCTGTTAGGAGGGAATCTGCAGCTTGCAGTGAATGCGCTTCCAGAGGGGAGTCTAAAGAGGGCAAACATTTGATGGTAGCAGCTTCCCTGCGGGAGATACTCTCTTTTCGAAAATCGCCTTATTAGCCGCAGTTAAGTTAAAATTCAGTACCCTATCCTAAAGCTTGCTGTTAGGAGGGAATCTGCAGCTTGCAGTCAAAGCGCTTCCAGAGGAGAGTCTAATGAGGGCAAATATTTGATGGTAGCAGCTTCCCTGTGGGAGATATTCTCTTTTCCAAAATCGACTTATTAGCCGCATTTAAGTTACAATTCAGTACCCTATCCTAAAGCTTGCTGTTAGGAGGGAATCTGCAGCTTGCAGTCAAAGCGCTTCCAGAGGGGAGTCTAATGAGGGCAAACATTTGATGGTAGCAGCTTCCCTGCGGGAGATACTCTCTTTGCCAAAATCGCATTATTATGCGAAAGTAAGTTACAATTCAGTACCCTATCTAAAAGCTTGCTGTTAGGAGGGAATCTGCAGCTTGCAGTGAAAGCGTTTCCAGAGGGGAGTCTAATGAAGGCAGGCATTTGATGGTAGCAGCTTCCCTGCGGGAGATACTCTCTTTGCCAAAATCGCATTATTAGGCGAAAGTAAGTTACAATTCAGTACCCTATCCTAAAGCTTGCTGTTAGGAGGGAATCTGCAGCTTGCAGTGAAAGCGCTTCCAGAGGGGAGTCTAATGAGGGCAAATATTTGATGGTAGCAGCTTCCCTGTGGGAGATAGTCTCTTTGCCAAAATCGCATTATTAGGCGAAAGTAAATTACAATTCAGTACCCTATCCTAAAGCTTGCTGTTAGGAGGGAATCTGCAGCTTGCAGTGAAAGCGCTTCCAGAGGGGAGTCTAATGAAGGCAAGCATTTGCTGGTAGCATCTTCCCTGCGGGAGATACTCACTTTGCCAAAATCGCATTTTTAGGCGAAAGTAAGTTACAGTTCAGTAACCTATCCTAAAGCTTGCTGTTAGGAGGGAATCTGCAGCTTGCAGTGAAAGCGCTTCCAGAGGGGAGTCTAATGAGGGCAAATATTTGATGGTAGCAGCTTCCCTGCGGGAGATACTCTCTTTGCCAAAATCGCCTTATTAGCCGCAGTTAAGTTACAATTCAGTACCCTATCCTAAAGCTTGCTGTTAGGAGGGAATCTGCAGCTTGCAGTGAAAGCGCTTCCAGAGGGGAGTCTAATGAGGGCAAATATTTGATGGTAGCAGCTTCCCTGCGGGAGATACTCTCTTTGCCAAAATCGCCTTTTTAGCCGCAGTTAAGTTACAATTCAGTACCCTATCCTAAAGCTTGCTGTTAGGAGGGAATCTGCAGCTTGCAGTGAAAGCGCTTCCAGAGGGGAGTCTAATGAAGGCAAGCATTTGATGGTAGCAGCTTCCCTGCGGGAGATACTCTCTTTGCCAAAATCGCATTATTAGGCGAAAGTAAGTTACAATTCAGTACCCTATCCTAAAGCTTGCTGTTAGGAGGGAATCTGCAGCTTGCAGTGAAAGCGCTTCCAGAGGGGAGTCTAATGAGGGCAAGCATTTGATGGTAGCAGCTTCCCTGCGGGAGATAGTCTCTTTGCCAAAATCGCATTATTAGGCGAAAGTAAGTTACAATTCAGTACCCTATCCTAAAGCTTGCTGTTAGGAGGGAATCTGCAGCTTGCAGTGAAAGCGCTTCCAGAGGGGAGTGTAATGAGGGCAAACATTTGATGGTAGCAGCTTCCCTGCAGGAGATACTCACTTTGCCAAAATCGCATTATTAGGCGAAAGTAAGTTACAATTCAGTACCCTATCCTAAAGCTTGCTGTTAGGAGGGAATCTGCAGCTTGCAGTCAAAGCGCTTCCAGAGGAGAGTCTAATGAGGGCAAACATTTGATGGTAGCAGCTTCCCTGCGGGAGATATTCTCTTTTCCATAATCGCCTTATTAGCCGCGTTTAAGTTACAATTCAGTACCCTATCCTAAAGCTTGCTGTTAGGAGGGAATCTGCAGCTTGCAGTGAAAGCGCTTCCAGAGGGGAGTCTAATGAGGGCAAGCATTTGATGGTAGCAGCTTCCCTGCGGGAGATACTCTCTTTGCCAAAATCGCATTATTATGCGAAAGTAAGTTACAATTCAGTACCCTATCCTAAAGCTTGCTGTTAGGAGGGAATCTGCAGCTTGCAGAGAAAGCGCTTCCAGAGGGGAGTCTAATGAGGGCAAACATTTGATGGTATCAGCTTCCCTGCGGGAGATAGTCTCTTTGCCAAAATCGCATTATTAGCCGCAGTTAAGATACAATTCAGTACCCTATCCTAAAGCTTGCTGTTAGGAGGGAATCTGCAGCTTGCAGTGAAAGCGCTTCCAGAGGGGAGTCTAATGAGGGCAAACATTTGATGGTAGCAGCTTCACTGCGGGAGATACTCCCTTTGATAAAAACGCCTTATTAGGCGAAAGTAAGTTACAATTCAGTACCCTATCTTAAACTTGCTGTTAGGAGGGAATCTGCAGCTTGCAGTGAAAGCGCTTCCAGAGGGGAGTCTAATGAGGGCAAACATTTGATGGTAGCAGCTTCCCTGCGGGAGATACACTCTTTGCCAAAATCGCCTTATTAGGTGAAAGTAAGTTACAATTCAGTACCCTATCCTAAAGCTTGCTGTTAGGAGGGAATCTGCAGCTTGCAGTGAATGCGCTTCCAGAGGGGAGTCTAAAGAGGGCAAACATTTGATGGTAGCATCTTCCCTGCGGGAGATAGTCTCTTAGCTAAAAACGCATTATTAGGCGAAAGTAAGTTACAATTCAGTACCCTATCTTAAACTTGCTGTTAGGAGGGAATCTGCAGCTTGCAATGAAAGTGCTTCAAGAGAGGAATCTAACGAGAGCCAGCATTTGATGGTAGCAGCTTCCCTGCGGGAGATACTCTCTTTGCCAAAATCGCATTATTAGCCGCAGTTAAGTTACAATTCAGTACCCTATCCTAAACTTGCTGTTAGGAGGGTATCTGCAGCTTGCAGTGAAAGCGCTTCCAGAGGGGAGTCTAATGAGGGCAAGCATTTGATGGTAGCATCTTCCCTGCGGGAGATACTCTCTTTGCCAAAATCGCATTATTAGGCGAAAGTAAGTTACAATTCAGTACCCTATCGTAAAGCTTGCTGTTAGGAGGGAATCTGCAGCTTGCAGTGAAAGCGCTTCCAGAGGGGAGTCTAATGAGGGCAAGCATTTGATGGTATCAGCTTCCCTGCGGGAGATAGTCTCTTTGCCAAAATCGCATTATTAGGCGAAAGTAAGTTACAATTCAGTACCCTATCCTAAAGCTTGCTGTTAGGAGGGAATCTGCAGCTTGCAGTGAAAGCGCTTCCAGAGGGGAGTCTAATGAGGGCAAACATTTGATGGTAGCAGCTTCCCTGCGGGAGATATTCTCTTTGCCAAAATCGCATTATTAGGAGAAAGTAAGTTACAATTCAGTACCCTATCTAAAAGCTTGCTGTTAGGAGGGAATCTGCAGCTTGCAGTGAAAGCGTTTCCAGAGGGGAGTCTAATGAAGGCAGGCATTTGATGGTAGCAGCTTCCCTGCCGGAGATACTCTCTTTGCCAAAATCGCATTATTAGGCGAAAGTAAGTTACAATTCAGTACCCTATCCTAAAGCTTGCTGTTAGGAGGGAATCTGCAGCTTGCAGTGAAAGCGCTTCCAGAGGGGAGTCTAACGAGGGCAAACATTTGATGGTAGCAGCTTCCCTGCGGGAGATACTCTCTTTTCCATAATCGCATTATGATCCGCAGTTAAGTTACAATTCAGTACCCTATCCTAAACTTGCTGTTAGGAGGGTATCTGCAGCTTGCAGTGAAAGCGCTTCCAGAGGGGAGTCTAATGAGGGCAAGCATTTGATGGTAGCATCTTCCCTGCGGGAGATAGTCTCTTTTTTCAAAATCGCATTATTTGACGAAAGTAAGTTACAATTCAGTAACCTATCCTAAAGCTTGCTGTTAGGAGGGAATCTGCAGCTTACAGTCAAAGCGCTTCCAGAGGGGAGTCTAATGAGGGCAAACATTTGATGGTAGCAGCTTCCCTGCGGGAGATACTCTCTTTGCCAAAATCGCATTATTAGGCGAAAGTAAGTTACAATTCAGTACCCTATCTTAAACTTACTGTTAGGAGGGAATCTGCAGCTTGCAATGAAAGTGCTTCAAGAGAGGAATCTAACGAGAGCCAGCATTTGATGGTAGCAGCTTCCCTGCGGGAGATATTCTCTTTTCCAAAATCGCATTATTAGCCGCAGTTAAGTTACAATTCAGTACCCTATCCTAAACTTGCTGTTAGGAGGGTATCTGCAGCTTGCAGTGAAAGCGCTTCCAGAGGGGAGTCTAATGAGGGCAAGCATTTGATGGTAGCATCTTCCCTGCGGGAGATACTCTCTTTGCCAAAATCGCATTATTAGGCGAAAGTAAGTTACAATTCAGTACCCTATCCTAAAGCTTGCTGTTAGGAGGGAATCTGCAGCTTGCAGTGAAAGCGCTTCCAGAGGGGAGTCTAATGAGGGCAAGCATTTGATGGTAGCAGCTTCCCTGCGGGAGATACTCTCTTTGCCAAAATCGCATTATTAGGCGAAAGTAAGTTACAATTCAGTACCCTATCTTAAACTTGCTGTTAGGAGGGAATCTGCAGCTTGCAATGAAAGTGCTTCAAGAGAGGAATCTAACGAGAGCCAGCATTTGATGGTAGCAGCTTCCCTGCGGGAGATATTCTCTTTTCCAAAATCGCATTATTAGCCGCAGTTAAGTTACAATTCAGTACCCTATCCTAAACTTGCTGTTAGGAGGGTATCTGCAGCTTGCAGTGAAAGCGCTTCCAGAGGGGAGTCTAATGAGGGCAAGCATTTGATGGTAGCAGCTTCCCTGCGGGAGATAGTCTCTTTGCCAAAATCGCATTATTAGGCGTAAGTAAATTACAATTCAGTACCCGATCCTAAAGCTTGCTGTTAGGAGGGAATCTGCAGCTTGCAGTCAAAGCGCTTCCAGAGGGGAGTCTAATGAAGGCAAGCATTTGCTGGTAGCAGCTTCCCTGCGGGAGATATTCTCTTTGCAAAAATCGCCTTATTAGCCGCAGTTAAGTTACAATTCAGTACCCTATCCTAAAGCTTGCTGTTAGGAGGGAATCTGCAGCTTGCAGTGAAAGCGCTTCCAGAGGGGAGTCTAATGAGGGCAAATATTTGATGGTAGCAGCTTCCCTGCGGGAGATACTCTCTTTGCCAAAATCGCATTCTTAGGCCAAATTAAGATACAATTCAGTACACTATCCTAAAGCTTGCTGTTAGGGGGGAATCTGCAGCTTGCAGTGAAAGCGCTTCCAGAGGGGAGTCTAATGAGGACAAATATTTGATGGTAGCAGCTTCCCTGCGGGAGATACACTCTTTGCCAAAATTGCCTTATTAGCCGCAGTTAAGATACAATTCAGTACCCTATCCTAAAGCTTGCTGTTAGGAGGGAATCTGCAGCTTGCAGTGAAAGCGCTTCCAGAGGGAAGTCTAATGAGGGCAAAGATTTGATGGTAGCAGCTTCCCTGCGGGAGATACTCTCTTTGCCAAAATCGCCTTTTTAGCCGCAGTTAAGTTACAATTCAGTACCCTATCCTAAAGCTTGCTGTTAGGAGGGAATCTGCAGCTTGCAGTGAAAGCGCTTCCAGAGGGGAGTCTAATGAAGGCAAGCATTTGATGGTAGCAGCTTCCCTGCGGGAGATATTCTCTTTGCCAAAATCGCATTATTAGGCGAAAGTAAGTTACAATTCAGTACACTATCCTAAAGCTTGCTGTTAGGAGGGAATCTGCAGCTTGCAGTGAAAGCGCTTCCAGAGGGAAGTCTAATGAGGGCAAACATTTGATGGTAGCAGCTTCCCTGCGGGAGATACTCTCTTTGCCAAAATCGCATTATTAGGCGAAAGTAAGTTACAATTCAGTACCCTATCCTAAAGCTTGCGGTTAGGAGGGAATCTGCAGTCTTGCAGTGAAAGCGCTTCCAGAGGGGAGTCTAATGAGGGCAAACATTTGATGGTAGCAGCTTCCCTGCGGGAGATACTCACTTTGCCAAAATCGCATTATTAGGCGAAAGTAAATTACAATTCAGTACCATATCCTAAAGCTTGCTGTTAGGAGGGAATCTGCAGCTTGCAGTGAAAGCGCTTCCAGAGGAGAGTCTAATGAGGGCAAATATTTGATGGTAGCAGATTCCCTGCGGGAGATATTCTCTTTTCCAAAATCTCCTTATTAGCCGCATTTAAGTTACAATACAGTACCCTATCCTAAAGCTTGCTGTTAGGAGGGAATCTGCAGCTTGCAGTGAAAGCGCTTCCAGAGGGGAGTCTAATGAGGGCAAACATTTGATGGTAGCAGCTTCCCTGCGGGAGATACTCTCTTTGCCAAAATCGCATTATTAGGCGAAAGTAAGTTACAATTCAGTACCCTATCCTAAAGCTTGCTGTTAGGAGGGAATCTGCAGCTTGCAGTGAAAGCGCTTCCAGAGGGGAGTCTAATGAGGGCAAGCATTTGATGGTAGCAGCTTCCCTGCGGGAGAACGTCTCTTTGCCAAAATCGCATTATTAGGCGAAAGTAAATTACAATTCAGTACCCTATCCTAAAGCTTGCTGTTAGGAGGGAATCTGCAGCTTGCAGTGAAAGCGCTTCCAGAGGGGAGTGTAATGAGGGCAAACATTTGATGGTAGCAGCTTCCCTGCGGGAGATACTCACTTTGCCAAAATCGCATTATTAGGCGAAAGTAAGTTACAATTCAGTACCCTATCCTAAAGCTTGCTGTTAGGAGGGAATCTGCAGCTTGCAGTCAAAGCGCTTCCAGAGGAGAGTCTAATGAGGGCAAATATTTGATGGTAGCAGCTTCCCTGCGGGAGATATTGTCTTTTCGAAAATCGCCTTATTAGCCGCATTTAAGTTACAATTCAGTACCCTATCCTAAAGCTTGCTGTTAGGAGGGAATCTGCAGCTGGCAGTGAAAACGCATCCAGAGGGGAGTCTAATGAGGGGAAGCATTTGATGGTAGCAGCTTCCCTGCGGGAGATACTCTCTTTGCCAAAATCGCATTATTATGCGAAAGTAAGTTACAATTCAGTACCCTATCCTAAAGCTTGCTGTTAGGAGGGAATCTGCAGCTTGCAGAGAAAGCGCTTCCAGAGGGGAGTCTAATGAGGGCAAACATTTGATGGTAGCAGCTTCCCTGCGGGAGATACTCTCTTTGCCATTATCGCATTATTAGGCGAAAGTAAGTTACAGTTCAGTACCCTATCCTAAAGCTTGCTGTTAGGAGGGAATCTGCAGCTTGCAATGAAAGTGCTTCAAGAGAGGAATCTAACGAGAGCCAGCCTTTGATGGTAGCAGCTTCCCTGCGGGAGATAGTCTCTTTGCCAAAATCGCATTATTAGGCGAAAGTAAGTTACAATTCAGTACCCTATCCTAAAGCTTGCTGTTAGGAGGGAATCTGCAGCTTGCAGTGAAAGCGCTTCCAGAGGGGAGTCTAACGAGGGCAAACATTTGATGGTAGCAGCTTCCCTGCGGGAGATAGTCTCTTTGCCAAAATCGCATTATTAGGCGAAAGTAAGTTACAATTCAGTACCCTATCCTAAAGCTTGCTGTTAGGAGGGAATCTGCAGCTTGCAGTGAAAGCGCTTCCAGAGGGGAGTCTAATGAGGGCAAACATTTGATGGTAGCAGCTTCCCTGCGGGAGATACTCTCTTTGCTAAAAACGCATTATTAGGCGAAAGTAAGTTACAATTCAGTACCCTATCCTAAAGCTTGCTGTTAGGAGGGAATCTGCAGCTTGCAGTGAAAGCGCTTCCAGAGGGGAGTCTAATGAGGGCAAATATTTGATGGTAGCAGCTTCCCTGCGGGATATACTCTCTTTGCTAAAATCGCCTTATTAGCCGCAGTTAAGTTACAATTCAGTACCCTATCCTAAAGCTTGCTGTTAGGAGGGAATCTGCAGCTTGCAGTGAAAGCGCTTCCAGAGGGGAGTCTAATGAGGGCAAACATTTGATGGTAGCAGCTTCCGTGCGGGAGATAGTCTCTTTGCCAAAATCGCATTATTAGGCGAAAGTAAGTTACAATTCAGTACCCTATCCTAAAGCTTGCTGGTAGGAGGGAATCTGCAGCTTGCAGAGAAAGCGCTTCCAGAGGGGAGTCTAATGAGGGGAAGCATTTGATGGTAGCAGTTTACCTGCGGGAGACACTCTCTTTTCCAATTTCGCCTTATTAGCCGCAGTTAAGTTACTTTTCAGTACCCTATCCTAAAGCTAGCTGTTAGGAGGGAATCTGCAGATTGCAGTTAAAGCGCTTCCAGAGGGGAGTCTAATGAGGGCAAACATTTGATGGTAGCAGCTTCCCTGCGGGAGATACTCTCTTTGCCAAAATCGCATTTTTAGCCACAGTTAAGATACAATTCAGTACCCTATCCTAAAGCTTGCTGTTAGGAGGGAATCTGCAGCTTGCAGAGAAAGCGCTTCCAGAGGGGAGTCTAATGAGGGCAAACATTTGATGGTAGCAGCTTCCCTGCGGGAGATAGTCTCTTTGCAAAAATCGCATTATTAGGCGAAAGTAAGTTACAATTCAGTACCCTATCCTAAAGCTTGCTGTTAGGAGGGAATCTGCAGCTTGCAGTGAAAGCGCTTCCAGAGGGGAGTCTAATGAGGGCAAACATTTGATGGTAGCAGCTTCCCTGCGGGAGATACTCTCTTTTCCAAAATCGCATTATTAGCCGCAATTAAGTTAAAATTCAGTACCCTATCTTAAAGATTGCTGTTAGGAGGGAATCTGCAGCCCTCAGTGAAAGCGCTTCCAGAGGGGAGTCTAATGAGAGCAAACATTTGATGGTAGCAGCTTCCCTGCGGGAGATATTCTCTTTGCCATAATCGTATTATTAGCCGCATTGAAGTTACAATTCAGTACCCTATCCTAAAGCTTGCTGTTAGGAGGGAATCTGCAGCTTGCAGTGAAAGCGCTTCCAGAGGGGAGTCTAATGAGGGCAAACATTTGATGGTAGCAGCTTCCCTGCGGGAGATATTCTCTTTGCCATAATCGCATTATTAGCCGCATTGAAGTTACAATTCAGTACCCTATCCTAAAGCTTGCTGTTAGGAGGGAATCTGCAGCTTGCAGTGAAAGCGCTTCCAGAGGGGAGTCTAATGAGGGCAAACATTTGATGGTAGCAGCTTTCCTGCGGGAGATACTCTCTTTTCCAAAATCGCATTATTAGGCGAAAGTAAGTTACAAATCAGCACCCTATCCTAAAGCTTGCTGTTAGGAGGGAATCTGCAGCTTGCAGTGAAAGCGCTTCCAGAGGGGAGTCTAATGAGGGCAAACATTTGATGGTAGCAGCTTTCCTGCAGGAGATAGTCTTTTTTCCAATATCGCATTATTAGGCGAAAGTAAGTTACAATTCAGTACCCTATCCTAAAGCTTGCTGTTAGGAGGGAATCTGCAGCTTGCAGTGAAAGCGCTTCCAGAGGGGAGTCTAATGAGGGCAAACATTTGATGGTAGCAGCTTCCCTGCGGGAGATACTCTCTTTTCCAAAATCGCATTATTAGCCGCAGTTAAGTTAAAATTCAGTACACTATCCTAAAGCTTGCTGTTAGGAGGGAATCTGCAGCTTGCAGTGAAAGCGCTTCCAGAGGGGAGTCTAATGAGGGCAAACATTTGATGATAGCAGCTTCCCTGCGGGAGATACTCTCTTTGCTAAAAACGCATTATTAGGCGAAAGTAAGTTACAATTCAGTACCCTATCCTAAAGCTTGCTGTTAGGAGGGAATCTGCAGCTTGCAGTGAAAGCGCTTCCAGAGGGGAGTCTAACGAGGGCAAATATTTGATGGTAGCAGCTTCCCTGAGGGAGATAGTCTCTTTTACAAAATCGCCTTATTAGGCGAAAGTAAGTTATAATTCAGTGCCCTATCCTAAAGCTTGCTGTTAGGAGGGAATCTGCCGCTTGCAGTGAAAGCGCTTCCAGAGGGGAGTCTAATGAGGGCAAACATTTGATGGTAGCAGCTTTCCTGCAGGAGATACTCTCTTTGCCAAAATCGCATTATTAGGCGAAAGTAAGTTACAATTCAGTACCCTATCCTAAAGCTTGCTGGTAGGAGGGAATCTGTAGCTTGCAGTGAAAGCGCTTCCAGAGGGGAGTCTAATGAGGGGAAGCATTTGATGGTAGCAGCATTCCTGCGGGAGATACTCTCTTTGCCAAAATCGCATTATTAGGCGAAAGTAAGTTACAATTCAGCACCCTATCCTAAAGCTAGCAGTTATGAGGGAATCTGCAGCTTGCAGTGAAAGCGCTTCCAGAGGGGAGTCTAATGAGGGCAAACATTTGATGGTAGCAGTTTACCTGCGGGAGACACTCTCTTTTCCAATTTCGCCTTATTAGCCGCTGTTAAGTTACAATTCAGTACCCTATCCTAAAGCTTGCTGTTAGGAGGGAATCTGCAGCTTGCAGTGAAAGCGCTTCCAGAGGGGAGTCTAATGAGGGCAAACATTTGATGGTAGCAGCTTCCCTGCGGGAGATAGTCTCTTTGCCATAATCGCATTATTAGCCGCAGTTAAGTTACAATTCAGTACCCTATCCTAAAGCTTGCTGTTAGGAGGGAATCTGCAGCTTGCAGTGAAAGCGCTTCCAGAGGGGAGTCTAATGAGGGCAAACATTTGATGGTAGCAGCTTCCCTGCGGGAGATACTCTCTTTTCCAAAATCGCATTATTAGCCGCAGTTAAGTTAAAATTCAGTACCCTATCCTAAAGCTTGCTGTTAGGAGGGAATCTGCAGCTTGCAGTGAAAGCGCTTCCAGAGGGGAGTCTAATGAGGGCAAACATTTGATGGTAGCAGCTTCCTTGCGGGAGATACTCTCTTTGCCAAAATCGCCTTATTAGCCGTAGTTAAGTTACAATTCAGTACCCTATCCTAAAGCTTGCTGTTAGGAGGGAATCTGCAGCTTGCAGTGAACGTGCTTCAAGAGAGGAATCTAACGAGAGCCAGCATTTGATGGTAGCAGCTTCCCTGCGGGAGATAGTCTCTTTTCCATATTCGCATTATTAGCCGCAGTTAAGTTACAATTCAGTACCCTATCCTAAAGCTTGCTGTTAGGAGGGAATCTGCAGCTTGCAGAGAAAGCGCTTCCAGAGGGGAGTCTAATGAGGGCAAACATTTGATGTTAGTAGCTTCCCTGCGGCAGATAATCTCTTTGCCAAAATCGCATTATTATGCGAAAGTAAGATACAATTCAGTACCCTATCCTAAAGCTTGCTGTTAGGAGGGAATCTGCAGCTTGCAGTGAAAGCGCTTCCGGAGGGGAGTCTAATGAGGGCAAACATTTGATGGTAGCAGCTTCTCTGCGGGAAATACTCTCTTTGCCAAAATCGCATTATTAGGCGAAAGTAAGTTACAATTCAGTACCCTATCCTAAAGCTTGCTGTTAGGAGGGAATCTGCAGCTTGCAGTGAAAGCGCTTCCAGAGGGGAGTCTAAGGAGGGCAAACATTTGATGGTAGCAGCTTCCCTGCGGGAGATAGTCTCTTTTCCAAAATCGCATTATTATGCGAAAGTAAGTTACAATTCAGCACCCTATCCTAAAGCTAGCTGTTACGAGGGAATCTGCAGCTTGCAGTGAAAGCGCTTCCAGAGGGGAGTCTAATGAGGGCAAACATTTGATGGTAGCAGCTTCCCTGCGGGAGATAGTCTCTTTGCCATAATCGCATTATTAGGCGAAAGTAAGATACAATTCAGTACCCTATCCTAAAGCTTGCTGTTAGGAGGGAATCTGCAGCTTGCAGTGAAAACGGTTCCAGAGGGGAGTCTAATGAGGGCAAACATTTGATGGTAGCAGCTTCCCTGCGGGAGATACTCTCTTTGCCAAAATCGCATTATTAGGCGAAAGTAAGTTACAATTCAGTACCCTATCCTAAAGCTTGCTGTTAGGAGGGAATCTGCAGCTTGCAGTGAAAGCGCTTCCGGAGGGGAGTCTAACGAGGGCAAACATTTGATGGTAGCAGCTTCCCTGCGGGAGATACTCTCTTTGCCAAAATCGCATTATTAGGCGAAAGTAAGTTACAATTCAGTACCCTATCCTAAAGCTTGCTGTTAGGAGGGAATCTGCAGCTTGCAGTGAAAGCGCTTCCAGAGGGGAGTCTAATGAGGGCAAACATTTGATGGTAGCAGCTTCCCTGCGGGAGATACTCTCTTTGCCAAAATCGCATTATTAGGCGAAAGTAAGTTACAATTCAGTACCCTATCCTAAAGCTTGCTGTTAGGAGGGAATCTGCAGCTTGCAGTGAAAGCGCTTCCAGAGGGGAGTCTAACGAGGGCAAACATTTGATGGAAGCAGCTTCACTGCGGGAGATACTCTCTTTTCCAAAATCGCATTATTAGGCGAAAGTAAGTTACAATTCAGTACCCTATCCTAAAGCTTGCTGTTAGGAGGGAATCTGCAGCTTGCAGTCAAAGCGCTTCCAGAGGGGAGTCTAATGAGGGCAAACATTTGATGGTAGCAGCTTCCCTGCGGGAGATATTCTCTTTGCTAAAAACGCATTATTAGGCGAAAGTAAGTTACAATTCAGTACCCTATCCTAAAGCTTGCTGTTAGGAGGGAATCTGCAGCTTGCAGTGAAAGCGCTTCCAGAGGGGAGTCTAATGAGGGCAAATATTTGATGGTAGCAGCTTCCCTGCGGGAGATACTCTCTTTGCCAAAATCACATTATTAGGCGAAAGTAAGTTACAATTCAGTACCCTATCCTAAAGCTTGCTGTTAGGAGGGAATCTGCAGCTTGCAGTGAAAGCGCTTCCAGAGGGGAGTCTAACGAGGGCAAACATTTTAGGTAGCAGCTTCCCTGCGGGAGATACTCTCTTTTCCAAAATCGCATTATTAGGCGAAAGTAAGTTACAATTCAGTACCCTATCCTAAAGCTTGCTGTTAGGAGGGAATCTGCAGCTTGCAGTGAAAGCGCTTCCAGAGGGGAGTCTAATGAGGGCAAGCATTTGATGGTAGCAGCTTCCCTGCGGGAGATACTCTCTTTGTCAAAATCGCATTATTAGGCGAAAGTAAGTTACAATTCAGTACCCTATCCTAAAGCTTGCTGTTAGGAGGGAATCTGCAGCTGGCAGTGAAAACGCATCCAGAGGGGAGTCTAACGAGGGCAAACATTTGATGGTAGCAGCTTCCCTGCGGGAGATACTCTCTTTCCTAAAAACGCATTATTAGTCGAAAGGAAGTTACAATTCAGTACCCTATCCTAAAGCTTGCTGTTAGGAGGGAATCTGCAGCTTGCAGTTGAAACGCTTCCAGAGGGGAATCTAACGAGAGCCAGCATTTGATGGAAGCAGCTTCACTGCGGGAGATACTCTCTTTTCCAAAATCGCATTATTAGGCGAAAGTAAGTTACAATTCAGTACCCTATCCTAAAGCTTGCTGTTAGGAGGGAATCTGCAGCTTGCAGTCAAAGCGCTTCCAGAGGGGAGTCTAATGAGGGCAAGCATTTGATGGTAGCAGCTTCCCTGCGGGAGATACTCTCTTTGCTAAAAACGCATTATTCGACGAAAGTAAGTTACAATTCAGTACCCTATCCTAAAGCTTGCTGTTAGGAGGGTATCTGCAGCTTGCAGAGAAAGCGCTTCCAGAGGGGAGTCTAATGAGGGGAAGCATTTGATGGTAGCAGCATTCCTGCGGGAGATACTCCCTTTGCCAAAATCGCATTATTAGGCGAAAGTAAGATACAATTCACTACCCTATCCTAAAGCTTGCTGTTAGGAGGGAATCTGCAGCTTGCAGTGAAAGTGCTTCCAGAGGGGAGTCTAATGAGGGCAAACATTTGATGGTAGCAGCTTCCCTGCGGGAGATACTCTCTTTGCCAAAATCGCATTATTAGGCGAAAGTAAGATACAATTCAGTACCCTATCCTAAAGCTTGCTGTTAGGAGGGAATCTGCAGCTTGCAGTGAAAACGGTTCCAGAGGGGAGTCTAATGAGGGCAAACATTTGATGGTAGCAGCTTCCCTGCGGGAGATACTCTCTTTGCCAAAATCGCATTATTAGGCGAAAGTAAGTTACAATTCAGTACCCTATCCTAAAGCTTGCTGTTAGGAGGGAATCTGCAGCTTGCAGTGAAAGCGCTTCCGGAGGGGAGTCTAATGAGGGCAAACATTTGATGGTAGCAGCTTCCCTGCGGGAGATACTCTCTTTGTAAAAACGCATTATTAGGCGAAAGTAAGATACAATTCAGTACCCTATCCTAAAGCTTGCTGTTAGGAGGGAATCTGCAGCTTGCAGTGAAAGTGCTTCAAGAGAGGAATCTAACGAGAGCCAGCATTTGATGGTAGCAGCTTCCCTGCGGGAGATACTCTCTTTTCCAATATCGCATTATTAGCCGCAGTTAAGTTAAAATTCAGTACACTATCCTAAAGCTTGCTGTTAGGAGGGAATCTGCAGCTTGCAGTGAAAGTGCTTCAAGAGAGGAATCTAACGAGAGCCAGCATTTGATGGTAGCAGCTTCCCTGCGGGAGATAGTCTCTTTGCCAAAATCGCAGTATTAGGCGAAAGTAAGATACAATTCAGTACCCTATCCTAAAGCTTGCTGTTAGGAGGGAATCTGCAGCTTGCAGTGAAAACGCTTCCAGAGGGGAGTCTAATGAGGGCAAACACTTGATGGTAGCAGCTTCTTTGCGGGAGACACTCTCTTTGCCAAAATCGCATTATTAGGCGAAAGTAAGTTACAATTCAGTACCCTATCCTAAAGCTTGCTGTTAGGAGGGAATCTGCAGCTTGCAGTGAAAGCGCTTTCAGAGGGGAGTCTAATGAGGGCAAACATTTGATGGTAGCAGCATCCCTGCGGGAGATAGTCTCTTTGCCAAAATCGCCTTATTAGCCGTAGTTAAGTTACAATTCAGTACCCTATCCTAAAGCTTGCTGTTAGGAGGGAATCTGCAGCTTGCAGTGAAAGCGCTTCCAGAGGGGAGTCTAATGAGGGCAAACACTTGATGGTAGCAGCTTCTTTGCGGGAGACACTCTCTTTGCCAAAATCGCATTATTAGGCGAAAGTAAGTTACAATTCAGTACCCTATCCTAAAGCTTGCTGTTAGGAGGGAATCTGCAGCTTGCAGTGAAAGCGCTTCCGGAGGGGAGTCTAACGAGGGCAAACATTTGATGGTAGCAGCTTCCCTGCGGGAGATACTCTCTTTGCCAAAATCGCATTATTAGGCGAAAGTAAGTTACAATTCAGTACCCTATCGTAAAGCTTGCTGTTAGGAGGGAATCTGCAGCTTGCAGTGAAAGCGCTTCCAGAGGGGAGTCTAATGAGGGCAAACATTTGATGGTAGCAGCTTCCCTGCGGGAGATACTCTCTTTGCCAAAATCGCATTATTAGGCGAAAGTAAGTTACAATTCAGTACCCTATCCTAAAGCTTGCTGTTAGGAGGGAATCTGCAGCTTGCAGTGAAAGCGCTTTCAGAGGGGAGTCTAATGAGGGCAAACATTTGATGGTAGCAGCTTCCCTGCGGGAGATACTCTCTTTGCCAAAATCGCATTATTAGGCGAAAGTAAGTTACAATTCAGTACCCTATCCTAAAGCTTGCTGTTAGGAGGGAATCTGCAGCTTGCACTGAAAGCGCTTCCAGAGGGGAGTCTAACGAGGGCAAACATTTGATGGAAGCAGCTTCACTGCGGGAGATACTCTCTTTTCCAAAATCGCATTATTAGGCGAAAGTAAGTTACAATTCAGTACCCTATCCTAAAGCTTGCTGTTAGGAGGGAATCTGCAGCTTGCAGTGAAAGCGCTTCCAGAGGGGAGTCTAATGAGGGCAAACATTTGATGGTAGCAGCTTCCCTGCGGGAGATATTCTCTTTGCTAAAAACGCATTATTAGGCGAAAGTAAGTTACAATTCAGTACCCTATCCTAAAGCTTGCTGTTAGGAGGGAATCTGCAGCTTGCAGTGAAAGCGCTTCCAGAGGGGAGTCTAATGAGGGCAAATATTTGATGGTAGCAGCTTCCCTGCGGGAGATACTCTCTTTGCCAAAATCGCATTATTAGGCGAAAGTAAGTTACAATTCAGTACCCTATCCTAAAGCTTGCTGTTAGGAGGGAATCTGCAGCTTGCACTGAAAGCGCTTCCAGAGGGGAGTCTAACGAGGGCAAACATTTTAGGTAGCAGCTTCCCTGCGGGAGATACTCTCTTTTCCAATATCGCATTATTAGCCGCAGTTAAGTTAAAATTCAGTACACTATCTTAAAGCTTGCTGTTAGGAGGGAATCTGCAGCTTGCAGTGAAAGTGCTTCAAGAGAGGAATCTAACGAGAGCCAGCATTTGATGGTAGCAGCTTCCCTGCGGGAGATAGTCTCTTTGCCAAAATCGCAGTATTAGGCGAAAGTAAGATACAATTCAGTACCCTATCCTAAAGCTTGCTGTTAGGAGGGAATCTGCAGCTTGCAGTGAAAACGCTTCCAGAGGGGAGTCTAATGAGGGCAAACACTTGATGGTAGCAGCTTCTTTGCGGGAGACACTCTCTTTGCCAAAATCGCATTATTAGGCGAAAGTAAGTTACAATTCAGTACCCTATCCTAAAGCTTGCTGTTAGGAGGGAATCTGCAGCTTGCAGTGAAAGCGCTTTCAGAGGGGAGTCTAATGAGGGCAAACATTTGATGGTAGCAGCTTCCCTGCGGGAGATACTCTCTTTGCCAAAATCGCATTATTAGGCGAAAGTAAGTTACAATTCAGTACCCTATCCTAAAGCTTGCTGTTAGGAGGGAATCTGCAGCTTGCAGTGAAAGCGCTTCCAGAGGGGAGTCTAACGAGGGCAAACATTTGATGGTAGCAGCTTCCATGCGGGAGATACTCTCTTTTCCAAAATCGCATTATTAGGCGAAAGTAAGTTACAATTCAGTACCCTATCCTAAAGCTTGCTGTTAGGAGGGAATCTGCAGCTTGCAGTGAAAGCGCTTCCAGAGGGGAGTCTAATGAGGGCAAGCATTTGATGGTAGCAGCTTCCCTGCGGGAGATACTCTCTTTGCCAAAATCGCATTATTAGGCGAAAGTAAGTTACAATTCAGTACCCTATCCTAAAGCTTGCTGTTAGGAGGGAATCTGCAGCTGGCAGTGAAAACGCATCCAGAGGGGAGTCTAACGAGGGCAAACATTTGATGGTAGCAGCTTCCCTGCGGGAGATACTCTCTTTGCCAAAATCGCATTATTAGGCGAAAGTAAGTTACAATTCAGTACCCTATCCTAAAGCTTGCTGTTAGGAGGGAATCTGCAGCTTGCAGTTGAAACGCTTCCAGAGGGGAATCTAACGAGAGCCAGCATTTGATGGAAGCAGCTTCACTGCGGGAGATACTCTCTTTTCCAAAATCGCATTATTAGGCGAAAGTAAGTTACAATTCAGTACCCTATCCTAAAGCTTGCTGTTAGGAGGGAATCTGCAGCTTGCAGTGAAAGCGCTTCCAGAGGGGAGTCTAATGAGGGCAAGCATTTGATGGTAGCAGCTTCCCTGCGGGAGATACTCTCTTTGCTAAAAACGCATTATTCGACGAAAGTAAGTTACAATTCAGTACCCTATCCTAAAGCTTGCTGTTAGGAGGGTATCTGCAGCTTGCAGAGAAAGCGCTTCCAGAGGGGAGTCTAATGAGGGGAAGCATTTGATGGTAGCAGCATTCCTGCGGGAGATACTCCCTTTGCCAAAATCGCATTATTAGGCGAAAGTAAGATACAATTCACTACCCTATCCTAAAGCTTGCTGTTAGGAGGGAATCTGCAGCTTGCAGTGAAAGCGCTTCCAGAGGGGAGTCTAACGAGGGCAAACATTTGATGGTAGCAGCTTCCCTGCGGGAGATACTCTCTTTGCCAAAATCGCATTATTAGGCGAAAGTAAGTTACAATTCAGTACCCTATCCTAAAGCTTGCTGTTAGGAGGGAATCTGCAGCTTGCAGTGAAAGTGCTTCCAGAGGGGAGTCTAATGAGGGCAAACATTTGATGGTAGCAGCTTCCCTGCGGGAGATACTCTCTTTGCCAAAATCGCATTATTAGGCGAAAGTAAGTTACAATTCAGTACCCTATCCTAAAGCTTGCTGTTAGGAGGGAATCTGCAGCTTGCAGTGAAAGCGCTTCCAGAGGGGAGTCTAACGAGGGCAAACATTTTAGGTAGCAGCTTCCCTGCGGGAGATAATCTCTTTGCTAAAAACACATTATTAGGCGAAAGTAAGTTACAATTCAGTACCCTATCCTAAAGCTTGCTGTTAGGAGGGAATCTGCAGCTTGCAGTGAAAGTGCTTCAAGAGAGGAATCTAACGAGAGCCAGCATTAGATGGTAGCAGCTTCCCTGCGGGAGATACTCTCTTTTCCAAAATCGCATTATTAGGCGAAAGTAAGTTACAATTCAGTACCCTATCCTAAAGCTTGCTGTTAGGAGGGAATCTGCAGCTTGCAGTGAAAGCGCTTCCAGAGGGGAGTCTAACGAGGGCAAACATTTGATGGTAGCAGCTTCCCTGCGGGAGATACTCTCTTTGCTAAAAACGCATTATTAGGCGAAAGTAAGTTACAATTCAGTACCCTATCCTAAAGCTTGCTGTTAGGAGGGAATCTGCAGCTTGCAGTGAAAGCGCTTCCAGAGGGGAGTCTAATGAGGGCAAACATTTGATGGTAGCAGCTTCCCTGCGGGAGATACTCTCTTTGCCAAAATGGCATTATTAGCCGCAATTAAGTTATAATTGAGTACCCTATCCTAAAGCTTGCTGTTAGGAGGGAATCTGCAGCTTGCAGTGAAAGCGCTTCCAGAGGGGAGTCTAATGAGGGCAAACATTTGATGGTAGCAGCTTCCCTGCGGGAGATAATCTCTTTTCCAAAATCGCATTATTAGCCGCAGTTAAGTTAAAATTCAGTACACTATCCTAAAGCTTGCTGTTAGGAGGGAATCTGCAGCTTGCAGTGAAAGCGCTTCCAGAGGGGAGTCTAATGAGGGCAAATATTTGATGGTAGCAGCTTCCCTGCAGGAGATAGTCTCTTTGCTAAAATCGCCTTATTAGCCGCAGATAAGTTACAATTCAGTACCCTATCCTAAAGCTTGCTGTTAGGAGGGAATCTGCAGCTTGCAGTGAAAGCGCTTCCAGAGGGGAGTCTAATGAGGGCAAACATTTGATGGTAGCAGCTTCCGTGCGGGAGATAGTCTCTTTGCCAAAATCGCATTATTAGGCGAAAGTAAGTTACAATTCAGTACCCTATCCTAAAGCTTGCTGGTAGGAGGGAATCTGCAGCTTGCAGAGAAAGCGCTTCCAGAGGGTAGTCTAATGAGGGGAAGCATTTGATGGTAGCAGCTTCCCTGCGGGAGATACTCTCTTTTCCAAAATCGCATTATTAGGCGAAAGTAAGTTACAATTCAGTACCCTATCCTAAAGCTTGCTGTTAGGAGGGAATCTGCAGCTGGCAGTGAAAACGCATCCAGAGGGGAGTCTAACGAGGGCAAACATTTGATGGTAGCAGCTTCCCTGCGGGAGATACTCTCTTTGCTAAAAACGCATTATTAGGCGAAAGGAAGTTACAATTCAGTACCCTAACCTAAAGCTTGCTGTTAGGAGGGAATCTGCAGCTTGCAGTTGAAACGTTTCCAGAGGGGAATCTAACGAGAGCCAGCATTTGATGGAAGCAGCTTCCCTGCGGGATATACTCTCTTTTCCATAAACGCATTATTAGCCGCAATTAAGTTAAAATTCAGTACCCTATCCTAAAGATTGCTGTTAGGAGGGAATCTGCAGCCCTCAGTGAAAGCGCTTCCAGAGGGGAGTCTAATGAGGGCAAACATTTGATGGTAGCAGCTTCCCTGCGGGAGATACTCTCTTTGCCAAAATCGCCTTATTAGCCACAGTTAAGATACAATTCAGTACCCTATCCTAAAGCTTGCTGTTAGGAGGGAATCTGCAGCTTGCAGTGAAAGCGCTTCCAGAGGGGAGTCTAACGAGGGCAAACATTTGATGGTAGCAGCTTCCCTGCGGGAGATACTCTCTTTGCTAAAATCGCATTATTAACCGCAGTTAAGTTACAATTCAGTACCCTATCCTAAAGCTTGCTGTTAGGAGGGAATCTGCAGCTTGCAGTGAAAGCGCTTCCAGAGGGGAGTGTAATGAGGGCAAACATTTGATGGTAGCAGCTTTCCTGCGGGAGATACTCTCTTTTCCATATTCGCATTATTAGGCGAAAGTAAGTTACAATTCAGCACCCTATCCTAAAGCTTGCTGTTAGGAGGGAATCTGCAGCTTGCAGAGAAAGCGCTTCCAGAGGGGAGTCTAATGAGGGCAAACATTTGATGTTAGTAGCTTCCCTGCGGCAGATAATCTCTTTGCCAAAATCGCATTATTATGCGAAAGTAAGATACAATTCAGTACCCTATCCTAAAGCTTGCTGTTAGGAGGGAATCTGCAGCTTGCAGTGAAAGCGCTTCCGGAGGGGAGTCTAATGAGGGCAAACATTTGATGGTAGCAGCTTCTCTGCGGGAAATACTCTCTTTTCCAAAATCGCATTATTAGCCGCAGTTAAGTTACAATTCAGTACCCTATCGTAAAGCTTGCTGTTAGGAGGGAATCTGCAGCTTGCAGTGAAAGCGCTTCCGGAGGGGAGTCTAATGAGGGCAAACATTTGATGGTAGCAGCTTCTCTGCGGGAAATACTCTCTTTGCCAAAATCGCCTTATTAGGCGAAAGTAAGTTACAATTCAGTACCCTATCCTAAAGCTTGCTGTTAGGAGGGAATCTGCAGCTTGCAGTGAAAGCGCTTCCAGAGGGGAGTCTAATGAGGGCAAACATTTGATGGTAGCAGCTTCCCTGCGGGAGATAGTCTCTTTTCCAAAATCGCATTATTATGCGAAAGTAAGTTACAATTCAGCACCCTATCCTAAAGCTAGCTGTTACGAGGGAATCTGCAGCTTGCAGTGAAAGCGCTTCCAGAGGGGAGTCTAATGAGGGCAAACATTTGATGGTAGCAGCTTCCCTGCGGGAGATAGTCTCTTTGCCATAATCGCATTATTAGGCGAAAGTAAGATACAATTCAGTACCCTATCCTAAAGCTTGCTGTTAGGAGGGAATCTGCAGCTTGCAGTGAAAACGGTTCCAGAGGGGAGTCTAATGAGGGCAAACATTTGATGGTAGCAGCTTCCCTGCGGGAGATACTCTCTTTGCCAAAATCGCATTATTAGGCGAAAGTAAGTTACAATTCAGTACCCTATCCTAAAGCTTGCTGTTAGGAGGGAATCTGCAGCTTGCAGTGAAAGCGCTTCCGGAGGGGAGTCTAATGAGGGCAAACATTTGATGGTAGCAGCTTCCCTGCGGGAGATACTCTCTTTGCTAAAAACGCATTATTAGGCGAAAGTAAGTTACAATTCAGTACCCTATCCTAAAGCTTGCTGTTAGGAGGGAATCTGCAGCTTGCAGTGAAAGCGCTTCCAGAGGGGAGTCTAATGAGGGCAAACATTTGATGGTAGCAGCTTCTCTGCGGGAAATACTCTCTTTGCCAAAATCGCATTATTAGGCGAAAGTAAGTTACAATTCAGTACCCTATCCTAAAGCTTGCTGTTAGGAGGGAATCTGCAGCTTGCAGTGAAAGCGCTTCCAGAGGGGAGTCTAATGAGGGCAAACATTTGATGGTAGCAGCTTCCCTGCGGGAGATAGTCTCTTTTCCAAAATCGCATTATTATGCGAAAGTAAGTTACAATTCAGCACCCTATCCTAAAGCTAGCTGTTACGAGGGAATCTGCAGCTTGCAGTGAAAGCGCTTCCAGAGGGGAGTCTAATGAGGGCAAACATTTGATGGTAGCAGCTTCCCTGCGGGAGATAGTCTCTTTGCCATAATCGCATTATTAGGCGAAAGTAAGATACAATTCAGTACCCTATCCTAAAGCTTGCTGTTAGGAGGGAATCTGCAGCTTGCAGTGAAAACGGTTCCAGAGGGGAGTCTAATGAGGGCAAACATTTGATGGTAGCAGCTTCCCTGCGGGAGATACTCTCTTTGCCAAAATCGCATTATTAGGCGAAAGTAAGTTACAATTCAGTACCCTATCCTAAAGCTTGCTGTTAGGAGGGAATCTGCAGCTTGCAGTGAAAGCGCTTCCAGAGGGGAGTCTAACGAGGGCAAACATTTTAGGTAGCAGCTTCCCTGCGGGAGATACTCTCTTTGCTAAAAACGCATTATTAGGCGAAAGTAAGTTACAATTCAGTACCCTATCCTAAAGCTTGCTGTTAGGAGGGAATCTGCAGCTTGCAGTGAAAGCGCTTCCAGAGGGGAGTGTATTGAGGGCAAACATTAGATGGTAGCAGCTTTCCTGCGGGAGATACTCTCTTTTCCATATTCGCATTATTAGGCGAAAGTAAGTTACAATTCAGCACCCTATCCTAAAGCTTGCTGTTAGGAGGGAATCTGCAGCTTGCAGAGAAAGCGCTTCCAGAGGGGAGTCTAATGAGGGCAAACATTTGATGTTAGTAGCTTCCCTGCGGCAGATAATCTCTTTGCCAAAATCGCATTATTATGCGAAAGTAAGATACAATTCAGTACCCTATCCTAAAGCTTGCTGTTAGGAGGGAATCTGCAGCTTGCAGTGAAAGCGCTTCCGGAGGGGAGTCTAATGAGGGCAAACATTTGATGGTAGCAGCTTCTCTGCGGGAAATACTCTCTTTTCCAAAATCGCATTATTAGCCGCAGTTAAGTTACAATTCAGTACCCTATCGTAAAGCTTGCTGTTAGGAGGGAATCTGCAGCTTGCAGTGAAAGCGCTTCCAGAGGGGAGTCTAATGAGGGCAAACATTTGATGGTAGCAGCTTCCCTGCGGGAGATACTCTCTTTGCCAAAATCGCATTATTAGGCGAAAGTAAGTTACAATTCAGTACCCTATCCTAAAGCTTGCTGTTAGGAGGGAATCTGCAGCTTGCAGTGAAAGCGCTTCCGGAGGGGAGTCTAATGAGGGCAAACATTTGATGGTAGCAGCTTCCCTGCGGGAGATACTCTCTTTGCTAAAAACGCATTATTAGGCGAAAGTAAGTTACAATTCAGTACCCTATCCTAAAGCTTGCTGTTAGGAGGGAATCTGCAGCTTGCAGTGAAAGCGCTTCCAGAGGGGAGTCTAACGAGGGCAAACATTTTAGGTAGCAGCATCCCTGCGGGAGATAGTCTCTTTGCCAAAATCACATTATTAGGCGAAAGTAAGATACAATTCAGTACCCTATCCTAAAGCTTGCTGTTAGGAGGGAATCTGCAGCTTGCAGTGAAAGCGCTTCCAGAGGGGAGTCTAACGAGGGCAAACGTTTGATGGTAGCAGCTTCCCTGCGGGAGATACTCTCTTTGCCAAAATCGCATTATCAGGTGAAAGTAAGATACAATTCAGTACCCTATCCTAAAGCTTGCTGTTAGGAGGGAATCTGCAGCTTGCAGTGAAAGCGCTTCCAGAGGGGAGTCTAATGAGGGCAAACACTTGATGGTAGCAGCTTCTTTGCGGGAGATACTCTCTTTGCCAAAATCGCATTATTAGGCGAAAGTAAGTTACAATTCAGTACCCTATCCTAAAGCTTGCTGTTAGGAGGGAATCTGCAGCTTGCAGTGAAAGCGCTTCCAGAGGGGAGTCTAACGAGGGCAAACATTTTAGGTAGCAGCTTCCCTGCGGGAGATACTCTCTTTGCTAAAATCGCCTTATTAGGCGAAAGTAAGTTACAATTCAGTACCCTATCCTAAAGCTTGCTGTTAAGAGGGAATCTGCAGCTTGCAGTGAAAGCGCTTCCAGAGGGGAGTCTAACGAGGGCAAACATTTTAGGTAGCAGCATCCCTGCCGGAGATAGTCTCTTTGCCAAAATCGCATTATTAGGCGAAAGTAAGATACAATTCAGTACCCTATCCTAAAGCTTGCTGTTAGGAGGGAATCTGCAGCTTGCAGTGAAAGCGCTTCCAGAGGGGAGTCTAACGAGGGCAAACGTTTGATGGTAGCAGCTTCCCTGCGGGAGATACTCTCTTTGCCAAAATCGCATTATCAGGTGAAAGTAAGATACAATTCAGTACCCTATCCTAAAGCTTGCTGTTAGGAGGGAATCTGCAGCTTGCAGTGAAAGCGCTTCCGGAGGGGAGTCTAACGAGGGCAAACATTTGATGGTAGCAGCTTCCCTGCGGGAGATACTCTCTTTGCTAAAAACGCATTATTAGGCGAAAGTAAGTTACAATTCAGTACCCTATCCTAAAGCTTGCTGTTAGGAGGGAATCTGCAGCTTGCAGTGAAAGCGCTTCCAGAGGGGAGTCTAATGAGGGCAAACACTTGATGGTAGCAGCTTCTTTGCGGGAGACACTCTCTTTGCCAAAATCGCATTATTAGGCGAAAGTAAGTTACAATTCAGTACCCTATCCTAAAGCTTGCTGTTAGGAGGGAATCTGCAGCTTGCAGTGAAAGCGCTTTCAGAGGGGAGTCTAATGAGGGCAAACATTTGATGGTAGCAGCTTCCCTGCGGGAGATACTCTCTTTGCCAAAATCGCATTATTAGGCGAAAGTAAGTTACAATTCAGTACCCTATCCTAAAGCTTGCTGTTAGGAGGGAATCTGCAGCTTGCAGTGAAAGCGCTTCCGGAGGGGAGTCTAACGAGGGCAAACATTTGATGGTAGCAGCTTCCCTGCGGGAGATACTCTCTTTGCCAAAATCGCATTATTAGCCGCATTGAAGTTACAATTCAGTACCCTATCCTAAAGCTTGCTGTTAGGAGGGAATCTGCAGCTTGCAGTGAAAGCGCTTCCAGAGGGGAGTCTAATGAGGGCAAACATTTGATGGTAGCAGCTTCCCTGCGGGAGATACTCTCTTTGCCAAAATCGCATTATTAGGCGAAAGTAAGTTACAATTCAGTACCCTATCCTAAAGCTTGCTGTTAGGAGGGAATCTGCAGCTTGCAGTGAAAGCGCTTTCAGAGGGGAGTCTAATGAGGGCAAACATTTGATGGTAGCAGCTTCCCTGCGGGAGATACTCTCTTTGCCAAAATCGCATTATTAGGCGAAAGTAAGTTACAATTCAGTACCCTATCCTAAAGCTTGCTGTTAGGAGGGAATCTGCAGCTTGCACTGAAAGCGCTTCCAGAGGGGAGTCTAACGAGGGCAAACATTTGATGGAAGCAGCTTCACTGCGGGAGATACTCTCTTTTCCAAAATCGCATTATTAGGCGAAAGTAAGTTACAATTCAGTACCCTATCCTAAAGCTTGCTGTTAGGAGGGAATCTGCAGCTTGCAGTGAAAGCGCTTCCAGAGGGGAGTCTAATGAGGGCAAACATTTGATGGTAGCAGCTTCCCTGCGGGAGATATTCTCTTTGCTAAAAACGCATTATTAGGCGAAAGTAAGTTACAATTCAGTACCCTATCCTAAAGCTTGCTGTTAGGAGGGAATCTGCAGCTTGCAGTGAAAGCGCTTCCAGAGGGGAGTCTAATGAGGGCAAATATTTGATGGTAGCAGCTTCCCTGCGGGAGATACTCTCTTTGCCAAAATCGCATTATTAGGCGAAAGTAAGTTACAATTCAGTACCCTATCCTAAAGCTTGCTGTTAGGAGGGAATCTGCAGCTTGCAGTGAAAGCGCTTCCAGAGGGGAGTCTAACGAGGGCAAACATTTTAGGTAGCAGCTTCCCTGCGGGAGATACTCTCTTTTCCAATATCGCATTATTAGCCGCAGTTAAGTTAAAATTCAGTACACTATCCTAAAGCTTGCTGTTAGGAGGGAATCTGCAGCTTGCAGTGAAAGTGCTTCAAGAGAGGAATCTAACGAGAGCCAGCATTTGATGGTAGCAGCTTCCCTGCGGGAGATAGTCTCTTTGCCAAAATCGCATTATTAGGCGAAAGTAAGATACAATTCAGTACCCTATCCTAAAGCTTGCTGTTAGGAGGGAATCTGCAGCTTGCAGTGAAAACGCTTCCAGAGGGGAGTCTAGTGAGGGCAAACACTTGATGGTAGCAGCTTCTTTGCGGGAGACACTCTCTTTGCCAAAATCGCATTATTAGGCGAAAGTAAGTTACAATTCAGTACCCTATCCTAAAGCTTGCTGTTAGGAGGGAATCTGCAGCTTGCAGTGAAAGCGCTTTCAGAGGGGAGTCTAATGAGGGCAAACATTTGATGGTAGCAGCTTCCCTGCGGGAGATACTCTCTTTTCCAAAATCGCATTATTAGGCGAAAGTAAGTTACAATTCAGTACCCTATCCTAAAGCTTGCTGTTAGGAGGGAATCTGCAGCTTGCAGTGAAAGCGCTTCCAGAGGGGAGTCTAATGAGGGCAAGCATTTGATGGTAGCAGCTTCCCTGCGGGAGATACTCTCTTTGCCAAAATCGCATTATTAGGCGAAAGTAAGTTACAATTCAGTACCCTATCCTAAAGCTTGCTGTTAGGAGGGAATCTGCAGCTGGCAGTGAAAACGCATCCAGAGGGGAGTCTAACGAGGGCAAACATTTGATGGTAGCAGCTTCCCTGCGGGAGATACTCTCTTTGCCAAAATCGCATTATTAGGCGAAAGTAAGTTACAATTCAGTACCCTATCCTAAAGCTTGCTGTTAGGAGGGAATCTGCAGCTTGCAGTGAAAGCGCTTCCAGAGGGGAGTCTAACGAGGGCAAACATTTTAGGTAGCAGCTTCCCTGCGGGAGATAATCTCTTTGCTAAAAACGCATTATTAGGCGAAAGTAAGTTACAATTCAGTACCCTATCCTAAAGCTTGCTGTTAGGAGGGAATCTGCAGCTTGCAGTGAAAGTGCTTCGAGAGAGGAATCTAACGAGAGCCAGCATTAGATGGTAGCAGCTTCCCTGCGGGAGATACTCTCTTTGCCAAAATCGCATTATTAGGCGAAAGTAAGTTACAATTCAGTACCCTATCCTAAAGCTTGCTGTTAGGAGGGAATCTGCAGCTTGCAGTGAAAGCGCTTCCATAGGGGAGTCTAACGAGGGCAAACATTTGATGGTAGCAGCTTCCCTGCGGGAGATACTCTCTTTGCCAAAATCGCATTATTAGGCGAAAGTAAGTTACAATTCAGTACCCTATCCTAAAGCTTGCTGTTAGGAGGGAATCTGCAGCTTGCAGTGAAAGCGCTTCCAGAGGGGAGTCTAATGAGGGCAAACACTTGATTGTAGCAGCTTCTTTGCGGGAGATAATCTCTTTGCAAGAATCGCATTATTAGGCGAAAGTAAGTTACAATTCAGTACCCTATCCTAAAGCTTGCTGTTAGGAGGGAATCTGCAGCTTGCAGTGAAAGCGCTTCCAGAGGGGAGTCTAATGAGGGCAAACATTTGATGGTAGCAGCTTCCCTGCGGGAGATACTCTCTTTGCCAAAATCGCATTATTAGCCGCAATTAAGTTATAATTGAGTCCCCTATCCTAAAGCTTGCTGTTAGGAGGGAATCTGCAGCTTGCAGTGAAAGCGCTTCCAGAGGGGAGTCTAATGAGGGCAAACATTTGATGGTAGCAGCTTCTTTGCGGAAGATACTCTCTTTGCCAAAATCGCATTATTAGGCGAAAGTAAGTTACAATTCAGTACCCTATCCTAAAGCTTGCTGTTAGGAGGGAATCTGCAGCTTGCAGTGAAAGCGCTTCCAGAGGGGAGTCTAACGAGGGCAAACATTTTAGGTAGCAGCTTCCCTGCGGGAGATACTCTCTTTGCTAAAAACGCATTATTAGGCGAAAGTAAGTTACAATTCAGTACCCTATCCTAAAGCTTGCTGTTAGGAGGGAATCTGCAGCTTGCAGTGAAAGCGCTTCCAGAGGGGAGTCTAATGAGGGCAAATATTTGATGGTAGCAGCTTCCCTGCGGGAGATACTCTCTTTGCTAAAATCGCCTTATTAGCCGCAGTTAAGTTACAATTCAGTACCCTATCCTAAAGCTTGCTGTTAGGAGGGAATCTGCAGCTTGCAGTGAAAGCGCTTCCAGAGGGGAGTCTAATGAGGGCAAACATTTGATGGTAGCAGCTTCCCTGCGGGAGATACTCTCTTTTCCAAAATCGCATTATTAGCCGCAATTAAGTTAAAATTCAGTACCCTATCTTAAAGATTGCTGTTAGGAGGGAATCTGCAGCCCTCAGTGAAAGCGCTTCCAGAGGGGAGTGTAATGAGGGCAAACATTTGATGGTAGCAGCTTCCCTGCGGGAGATATTCTCTTTGCCATAATCGCATTATTAGCCGCATTGAAGTTACAATTCAGTACCCTATCCTAAAGCTTGCTGTTAGGAGGGAATCTGCAGCTTGCAGTGAAAGCGCTTCCAGAGGGGAGTCTAATGAGGGCAAACATTTGATGGTAGCAGCTTCCCTGCGGGAGATACTCTCTTTGACACAATCGCATTATTAGACGCAATTAAGTTAAAATTCAGTACCCTATCCTAAAGATTGCTGTTAGGAGGGAATCTGCAGCCCTCAGTGAAAGCGCTTCCAGAGGGGAGTCTAATGAGGGCAAACATTTGATGGTAGCAGCTTCCCTGCGGGAGATACTCTCTTTGCCAAAATCGCCTTATTAGCCGCAGTTAAGATACAATTCAGTACCCTATCCTAAAGCTTGCTGTTAGGAGGGAATCTGCAGCTTGCAGTGAAAGCGCTTCCAGAGGGGAGTCTAACGAGGGCAAACATTTGATGGTAGCAGCTTCCCTGCGGGAGATACTCTCTTTGCTAAAATCGCATTATTAACCGCAGATAAGTTACAATTCAGTACCCTATCCTAAAGCTTGCTGTTAGGAGGGAATCTGCAGCTTGCAGTGAAAGCGCTTCCAGAGGGGAGTGTAATGAGGGCAAACATTAGATGGTAGCAGCTTTCCTGCGGGAGATACTCTCTTTTCCAAAATCGCATTATTAGGCGAAAGTAAGTTACAATTCAGCACCCTATCCTAAAGCTTGCTGTTAGGAGGGAATCTGCAGCTTGCAGTGAAAGCGCTTCCAGAGGGGAGTCTAATGAGGGCAAACATTTGATGGTAGCAGCTTTCCTGCAGGAGATAGTCTTTTTTCCAAAATCGCATTATTAGGCGAAAGTAAGTTACAATTCAGTACCCTATCCTAAAGCTTGCTGTTAGGAGGGAATCTGCAGCTTGCAGTGAAAGCGCTTCCAGAGGGGAGTCTAATGAGGGCAAACATTTGATGGTAGCAGCTTCCCTGCGGGAGATACTCTCTTTTCCAAAATCGCATTATTAGCCGCAGTTAAGTTAAAATTCAGTACACTATCCTAAAGCTTGCTGTTAGGAGGGAATCTGCAGCTTGCAGTGAAAGCGCTTCCAGAGGGGAGTCTAATGAGGGCAAACATTTGATGGTAGCAGCTTCCCTGCGGGAGATACTCTCTTTGCTAAAAACGCATTATTAGGCGAATGTAAGTTACAATTCAGCACCCTATCCTAAAGCTTGCTGTTAGGAGGGAATCTGCAGCTTGCAGTGAAAGCGCTTCCAGAGGGGAGTCTAACGAGGGCAAATATTTGATGGTAGCAGCTTCCCTGCGGGAGATAGTCTCTTTGCCAAAATCGCCTTATTAGGCGAAAGTAAGTTACAATTCAGTGCCCTATCCTAAAGCTTGCTGTTAGGAGGGAATCTGCCGCTTGCAGTGAAAGCGCTTCCAGAGGGGAGTCTAATGAGGGCAAACATTTGATGGTAGCAGCTTTCCTGCAGGAGATACTCTCTTTGCCAAAATCGCATTATTAGGCGAAAGTAAGTTACAATTCAGTACCCTATCCTAAAGCTTGCTGGTAGGAGGGAATCTGTAGCTTGCAGAGAAAGCGCTTCCAGAGGGGAGTCTAATGAGGGGAAGCATTTGATGGTAGCAGCATTCCTGCGGGAGATACTCTCTTTGCCAAAATCGCATTATTATGCGAAAGTAAGTTACAATTCAGCACCCTATCCTAAAGCTAGCAGTTATGAGGGAATCTGCAGCTTGCAGTGAAAGCGCTTCCAGAGGGGAGTCTAATGAGGGCAAACATTTGATGGTAGCAGTTTACCTGCGGGAGACACTCTCTTTTCAAATTTCGCCTTATTAGCCGCAGTTAAGTTACTTTTCAGTACCCTATCCTAAAGCTAGCTGTTAGGAGGGAATCTGCAGATTGCAGTTAAAGCGCTTCTTGAGGGGAGTCTAATGAGGGCAAACATTTGATGGTAGCAGCTTCCCTGCGGGAGATACTCTCTTTGCCAAAATCGCATTTTTAGCCACAGTTAAGATACAATTCAGTACCCTATCCTAAAGCTTGCTGTTAGGAGGGAATCTGAAGCTTGCAGAGAAAGCGCTTCCAGAGGGGAGTCTAATGAGGGCAAACATTTGATGGTAGCAGCTTCCCTGCGGGAGATAGTCTCTTTGCCAAAATCGCATTATTAGGCGAAAGTAAGTTACAATTCAGTACCCTATCCTAAAGCTTGCTGTTAGGAGGGAATCTGCAGCTTGCAGTGAAAGCGCTTCCAGAGGGGAGTCTAATGAGGGCAAATATTTGATGGTAGCAGCTTCCCTGCGGGAGATACTCTCTTTTCCAAAATCGCATTATTAGCCGCATTTAAGTTACAATTCAGTACCCTATCCTAAAGCTTGCTGTTAGGAGGGAATCTGCAGCTTGCAGTGAAAGCGCTTCCAGAGGGGAGTCTTATGAGGGCAAACATTTGATGGTAGCAGCTTCCCTGCGGGAGATACTCTCTTTGCCAAAATCGCATTATTAGCCGCAGTTAAGTTAAAATTCACTACCCTATCCTAAAGATTGCTGTTAGGAGGGAATCTGCAGCTTGCAGTGAAAGCGCTTCCAGAGGGGAGTCTAATGAGGGCAAACATTTGATGGTAGCAGCTTCCCTGCGGGAGATATTCTCTTTGCCAAAATCGCCTTATTAGCCGCAGTTAAGTTACAATTCAGTACCCTATCCTAAAGCTTGCTGTTAGGAGGGAATCTGCAGCTTGCATTGAAAGCGCTTCCAGAGGGGAGTCTAACGAGGGCAAACATTTGATGGTAGCAGCTTCCCTGCGGGAGATACTCTCTTTGCCAAAATCGCATTATTAGGCGAAAGTAAGTTACAATTCAGTACCCTATCCTAAAGCTTGCTGTTAGGAGGGAATCTGCAGCTTGCAGTGAAAGCGCTTCCAGAGGGGAGTCTAATGAGGGGAAACATTTGATGGTAGCAGCATTCCTGCGGGAGATACTCTCTTTGCCAAAATCGCATTATTAGCTGAAAGTAAGTTACAATTCAGCACCCTATCCTAAAGCTAGCAGTTATGAGGGGATCTGCAGCTTGCAGTGAAAGCGCTTCCAGAGGGGAGTCTAATGAGGGCAAACATTTGATGGTAGCAGCTTCCCTGCGGGAGATATTCTCTTTGCTAAAAACGCATTATTAGGCGTAAGTAAGTTACAATTCAGCACCCTATCCTAAAGCTTGCTGTTAGGAGGGAATCTGCAGCTTGCAGTGAAAGCGCTTCCAGAGGGGAGTCTAACGAGGGCAAATATTTGATGGTAGCAGCTTCCCTGCGGGAGATACTCTCTTTTCCAAAATCGCATTATTAGGCGAAAGTAAGTTACAATTCAGTGCCCTATCCTAAAGCTTGCTGTTAGGAGGGAATCTGCAGCTTGCAGTGAAAGCGCTTCTAGAGGGGAGTTTAATGAGGGCAAATATTTGATGGTAGCAGCTTCCCTGCGGGAGATACTCTCTTTGCTAAAAACGCATTATTAGGCGTAAGTAAGTTACAATTCAGCACCCTATCCTAAAGCTTGCTGTTAGGAGGGAATCTGCAGCTTGCAGTGAAAGCGCTTCCAGAGGGGAGTCTAATGAGGGGAAACATTTGATGGTAGCAGCATTCCTGCGGGAGATACTCTCTTTGCCAAAATCGCATTATTAGCTGAAAGTAAGTTACAATTCAGCACCCTATCCTAAAGCTAGCAGTTATGAGGGGATCTGCAGCTTGCAGTGAAAGCGCTTCCAGAGGGGAGTCTAATGAGGGCAAACATTTGATGGTAGCAGCTTCCCTGCGGGAGATACTCTCTTTGCTAAAAACGCATTATTAGGCGTAAGTAAGTTACAATTCAGCACCCTATCCTAAAGCTTGCTGTTAGGAGGGAATCTGCAGCTTGCAGTGAAAGCGCTTCCAGAGGGGAGTCTAACGAGGGCAAATATTTGATGGTAGCAGCTTCCCTGCGGGAGATACTCTCTTTTCCAAAATCGCATTATTAGGCGAAAGTAAGTTACAATTCAGCACCCTATCCTAAAGCTAGCTGTTACGAGGGAATCTGCAGCTTGCAGTGAAAGCGCTTCTAGAGGGGAGTCTAATGAGGGCAAATATTTGATGGTAGCAGCTTCCCTGCGGGAGATACTCTCTTTGCTAAAATCGCCTTATTAGCCGCAGTTAAGTTACAATTCAGTACCCTATCCTAAAGCTTGCTGTTAGGAGGGAATCTGCAGCTTGCAGTGAAAGCGCTTCCAGAGGGGAGTCTAATGAGGGCAAGCATTTGATGGTAGCAGTTTACCTGCGGGAGATACTCTCTTTTCCAATTTCGCCTTATAAGCCGCAGTTAAGTTACAATTCAGTACCCTATCCTAAAGCTAGCTGTTAGGAGGGAATCTGCAGATTGCAGTTAAAGCGATTCTTGAGGGGAGTCTAATGAGGGCAAACATTTGATGGTAACAGCTTCCCTGCGGGAGATATTCTCTTTGCCAAAATCGCCTTATTAGCCGCAGTTAAGTTACAATTCAGTACCCTATCCTAAAGCTTGCTGTTAGGAGGGAATCTGCAGCTTGCAGTGAAAGCGCTTCCAGAGGGGAGTCTAATGAGGGCAAACATTTGATGGTAGCAGCTTCCCTGCGGGAGATAGTCTCTTTGCCAAAATCGCATTATTAGCCGCAGTTAAGTTAAAATTCAGTACCCTATCCTAAAGATTGCTGTTAGGAGGGAATCTGCAGCTTGCAGTGAAAGCGCTTCCAGAGGGGAGTCTAATGAGGGCAAACATTTGATGGTAGCAGCTTCCTTGCGGGAGATACTCTCTTTGCCAAAATCGCCTTATTAGCCGTAGTTAAGTTACAATTCAGTACCCTATCCTAAAGCTTGCTGTTAGGAGGGAATCTGCAGCTTGCAGTGAACGTGCTTCAAGATAGGAATCTAACGAGAGCCAGCATTTGATGGTAGCAGCTTCCCTGCGGGAGATAGTCTCTTTTCCATATTCGCATTATTAGGCGAAAGTAAGTTACAATTCAGTACCCTATCCTAAAGCTTGCTGTTAGGAGGGAATCTGCAGCTTGCAGAGAAAGCGCTTCCAGAGGGGAGTCTAATGAGGGCAAACATTTGATGGTAGCAGCTTCTCTGCGGGAAATACTCTCTTTGCCAAAATCGCCTTATTATGCAAAAGTAAGTTACAATTCAGTACCCTATCCTAAAGCTTGCTGTTAGGAGGGAATCTGCAGCTTGCAGTGAAAGCGCTTCAAGAGGGGAGTCTAATGAGGGCAAACATTTGATGGTAGCAGCTTCCCTGCGGGAGATACTCTCTTTTCCAAAATCGCATTATTAGGCGAAAGTAAGTTACAATTCAGCACCCTATCCTAAAGCTAGCTGTTACGAGGGAATCTGCAGCTTGCAGTGAAAGCGCTTCCAGAGGGGAGTCTAATGAGGGCAAACATTTGATGGTAGCAGCTTCCCTGCGGGAGATAGTCTCTTTGCCAAAATCGCATTATTAGGCGAAAGTAAGATACAATTCAGGACCCTATCCTAAAGCTTGCTGATAGGAGGGAATCTGCAGCTTGCAGTGAAAGCGCTTCCAGAGGGGAGTCTAATGAGGGCAAACATTTGATGGTAGCAGCTTCCCTGCGGGAGATACTCTCTTTGCCAAAATCGCCTTATTAGCCGTAGTTAAGTTACAATTCAGTTCCCTATCCTAAAGCTAGCTGTTATGAGGGAATCTGCAGCTTGCAGTGAACGTGCTTCAAGAGAGGAATCTAACGAGAGCCAGCATTTGATGGTAGCAGCTTCCCTGCGGGAGATACTCATTTGCCAAAATCGCATTATTAGGCGAAAGTAAGTTACAATTCAGTACCCTATCCAAATCTAGCTGTTAGGAGGGAATCTGCAGCTTGCAGAGAAACCTCTTCCAGATGGGAGTCTAACGATGGCAAACATTTGATGGTAGCAGCTTCCCTGCGGGAGATACTCTCTTTTCCAAAATCGCATTATTAGCCGCAGTTAAGTTACAATTCAGTACCCTATCGTAAAGCTTGCTGTTAGGAGGGAATCTGAAGCTTGCAGTGAAAGCGCTTCCAGAGGGGAGTCTAATGAGGGCAAACATTTGATGGTAGCAGCTTCCCTGCGGGAGATACTCTCTTTGCCACAATCGCATTATTAGGCGAAAGTAAGTTACAATTCAGTACCCTATCCTAAAGCTTGCTGTTAGGAGGGAATCTGCAGCTTGCAGTGAAAGCGCTTCCGCAGGGGAGTCTAATGAGGGCAAACATTTGATGGTAGCAGCTTCTCTGCGGGAAATACTCTCTTTGCCAAAATCGCCTTATTAGGCGAAAGTAAGATACAATTCAGTACCCTATCCTAAAGCTTGCTGTTAGGAGGGAATCTGCAGCTTGCAGTGAAAGCGCTTCCAGAGGGGAGTGTAATGAGGGCAAACATTTGATGGTAGCAGCTTCCCTGCGGGAGATAGTCTCTTTTCCAAAATCGCATTACTATGCGAAAGTAAGATACAATTCAGCACCCTATCCTAAAGCTAGCTGTTACGAGGGAATCTGCAGCTTGCAGTGAAAGCGCTTCCAGAGGGGAGTCTAATGAGGGCAAACATTTGATGGTAGCAGCTTCCCTGCGGGAGATAGTCTCTTTGCCATAATCGCATTATTAGGCGAAAGTAAGATACAATTCAGTACCCTATCCTAAAGCTTGCTGTTAGGAGGGAATCTGCAGCTTGCAGTGAAAACGGTTCCAGAGGGGAGTCTAATGAGGGCAAACATTTGATGGTAGCAGCTTCCCTGCGGGAGATACTCTCTTTGCCAAAATCGCATTATTAGGCGAAAGTAAGTTACAATTCAGTACCCTATCCTAAAGCTTGCTGTTAGGAGGGAATCTGCAGCTTGCAGTGAAAGCGCTTCCGGAGGGGAGTCTAATGAGGGCAAACATTTGATGGTAGCAGCTTCCCTGCGGGAGATACTCTCTTTGCTTAAAACGCATTATTAGGCGAAAGTAAGATACAATTCAGTACCCTATCCTAAAGCTTGCTGTTAGGAGGGAATCTGCAGCTTGCAGTGAAAGCGCTTCCAGAGGGGAGTCTAATGAGGGCAAACATTTGATGGTAGCAGATTCCCTGCGGGAGATACTCTCTTTGCAAAAATCGCATTATTAGGCGAAAGTAAGTTACAATTCAGTACCCTATCCTAAAGCTTGCTGTTAGGAGGGAATCTGCAGCTTGCAGTGAAAGCGCTTCCAGAGGGGAGTCTAACGAGGGCAAACATTTTAGGTAGCAGCTTCCCTGCGGGAGATACTCTCTTTGCTAAAAACGCATTATTAGGCGAAAGTAAGTTACAATTCAGTACCCTATCCTAAAGCTTGCTGTTAGGAGGGAATCTGCAGCTTGCAGTGAAAGTTCTTCAAGAGAGGAATCTAACGAGAGCCAGCATTTGATGGTAGCAGCTTCCCTGCGGGAGATACTCTCTTTTCCAAAATCGCATTATTAGGCGAAAGTAAGTTACAATTCAGTACCCTATCCTAAAGCTTGCTGTTAGGAGGGAATCTGCAGCTTGCAGTGAAAGCGCTTCCAGAGGGGAGTCTAACGAGGGCAAACATTTGATGGTAGCAGCATCCCTGCGGGAGATAGTCTCTTTGCCATAATCGCATTATTAGGCGAAAGTAAGATACAATTCAGTACCCTATCCTAAAGCTTGCTGTTAGGAGGGAATCTGCAGCTTGCAGTGAAAACGCTTCCAGAGGGGAGTCTAATGAGGGCAAACATTTGATGGCAGCAGCTTCCCTGCGGGAGATTCTCTCTTTTCCAAAATCGCAATATTAGGCGAAAGTAAGTTACAATTCAGTACCCTATCCTAAAGCTTGCTGTTAGGAGGGAATCTGCAGCTTGCAGTGAAAGCGCTTCCAGAGGGGAGTCTAATGAGGGCAAACATTTGATGGTAGCAGCTTCCCTGCGGGAGATATTCTCTTTGCTAAAAACGCATTATTAGGCGAAAGTAAGTTACAATTCAGTACCCTATCCTAAAGCTTGCTGTTAGGAGGGAATCTGCAGCTTGCAGTGAAAGCGCTTCCAGAGGGGAGTCTAATGAGGGCAAACACTTGATGGTAGCAGCTTCTTTGCGGGAGATACTCTCTTTGCCAAAATCGCATTATTAGGCGAAAGTAAGTTACAATTCAGTACCCTATCCTAAAGCTTGCTGTTAGGAGGGAATCTGCAGCTTGCAGTGAAAGCGCTTCCAGAGGGGAGTCTAACGAGGGCAAACATTTTAGGTAGCAGCTTCCCTGCGGGAGATACTCTCTTTGCTAAAAACGCATTATTAGGCGAAAGTAAGTTACAATTCAGTACCCTATCCTAAAGCTTGCTGTTAGGAGGGAATCTGCAGCTTGCAGTGAAAGCGCTTCCAGAGGGGAGTCTAACGAGGGCAAACGTTTGATGGTAGCAGCTTCCCTGCGGGAGATACTCTCTTTGCCAAAATCGCATTATCAGGTGAAAGTAAGATACAATTCAGTACCCTATCCTAAAGCTTGCTGTTAGGAGGGAATCTGCAGCTTGCAGTGAAAGCGCTTCCAGAGGGGAGTCTAATGAGGGCAAACACTTGATGGTAGCAGCTTCTTTGCGGGAGACACTCTCTTTGCCAAAATCGCATTATTAGGCGAAAGTAAGTTACAATTCAGTACCCTATCCTAAAGCTTGCTGTTAGGAGGGAATCTGCAGCTTGCAGTGAAAGCGCTTCCAGAGGGGAGTCTAATGAGGGCAAACATTTGATGGTAGCAGCTTCCCTGCGGGAGATACTCTCTTTTCCAAAATCGCATTATTAGGCGAAAGTAAGTTACAATTCAGTACCCTATCCTAAAGCTTGCTGTTAGGAGGGAATCTGCAGCTTGCAGTGAAAGCGCTTCCAGAGGGGAGTCTAATGAGGGCAAACATTTGATGGTAGCAGCTTCCCTGCGGGAGATATTCTCTTTGCTAAAAACGCATTATTAGGCGAAAGTAAGTTACAATTCAGTACCCTATCCTAAAGCTTGCTGTTAGGAGGGAATCTGCAGCTTGCAGTGAAAGCGCTTCCAGAGGGGAGTCTAATGAGGGCAAATATTTGATGGTAGCAGCTTCCCTGCGGGAGATACTCTCTTTGCCAAAATCGCATTATTAGGCGAAAGTAAGTTACAATTCAGTACCCTATCCTAAAGCTTCCTGTTAGGAGGGAATCTGCAGCTTGCAGTGAAAGCGCCTCCAGAGGGGAGTCTAACGAGGGCAAACATTTTAGGTAGCAGCTTCCCTGCGGGAGATACTCTCTTTTCCAATATCGCATTATTAGCCGCAGTTAAGTTAAAATTCAGTACACTATCCTAAAGCTTCCTGTTAGGAGGGAATCTGCAGCTTGCAGTGAAAGTGCTTCAAGAGAGGAATCTAACGAGAGCCAGCATTTGATAGTAGCAGCTTCCCTGCGGGAGATACTCTCTTTTCCAAAATCGCATTATTAGGCGTAAGTAAGTTACAATTCAGTACCCTATCCTAAAGCTTGCTGTTAGGAGGGAATCTGCAGCTTGCAGTGAAAGCGCTTCCAGAGGGGAGTCTAACGAGGGCAAACATTTGATGGTAGCAGCATCCCTGCGGGAGATAGTCTCTTTGCCAAAATCGCATTATTAGGCGAAAGTAAGTTACAATTCAGTACCCTATCCTAAAGCTTGCTGTTAGGAGGGAATCTGCAGCTTGCAGTGAAAGTGCTTCCAGAGGGGAGTCTAATGAGGGCAAACATTTGATGGTAGCAGCTTCCCTACGGGAGATACTCTCTTTGCCAAAATCGCATTATTAGGCGAAAGTAAGTTACAATTCAGTACCCTATCCTAAAGCTTGCTGTTAGGAGGGAATCTGCAGCTGGCAGTGAAAACGCATCCAGAGGGGAGTCTAACGAGGGCAAACATTTGATGGTAGCAGCTTCCCTGCGGGAGATACTCTCTTTGCTAAAAACGCATTATTAGGCGAAAGGAAGTTACAATTCAGTACCCTATCCTAAACTTGCTGTTAGGAGGGAATCTGCAGCTTGCAGTTGAAACGCTTCCAGAGGGGAATCTAACGAGAGCCAGCATTTGATGGAAGCAGCTTCCCTGCGGGAGATACTCTCTTTGCTAAAAACGCATTATTCGACGAAAGTAAGTTACAATTCAGTACCCTATCCTAAAACTTGCTGTTAGGAGGGAATCTGCAGCTTGCAGAGAAAGCGCTTCCAGAGGGGAGTCTAATGAGGGGAAGCATTTGATGGTAGCAGCATTCCTGCGGGAGATACTCTCTTTTCCAAAATCGCATTATTAGGCGAAAGTAAGTTACAATTCACTACCCTATCCTAAAGCTTGCTATTAGGAGGGAATCTGCAGCTTGCAGTGAAAGTGCTTCAAGAGAGGAATCTAACGAGAGCCAGCATTTGATGGTAGCAGCTTCCCTGCGGGAGATACTCTCTTTGCTAAGAACGCATTATTAGGCGAAAGTAAGTTACAATTCACTACCCTATCCTAAAGCTTGCTGTTAGGAGGGAATCTGCAGCTTGCAGTGAAAGCGCTTCCAGAGGGGAGTCTAACGAGGGCAAACATTTGATGGTAGCAGCTTCCCTGCGGGAGATACTCTCTTTTCCAATATCGCTTTATTAGGCGAAAGTAAGTTACAATTCAGTACCCTATCCTAAAGCTTGCTGTTAGGAGGGAATCTGCAGCTTGCAGTGAAAGCGCTTCCAGAGGGGAGTCTAACGAGGGCAAACATTTTAGGTAGCAGCTTCCCTGCGGGAGATACTCTCTTTGCTAAAAACGCATTATTAGGCGAAAGTAAGTTACAATTCAGTACCCTATCCTAAAGCTTGCTGTTAGGAGGGAATCTGCAGCTTGCAGTGAAAGTGCTTCAAGAGAGGAATCTAACGAGAGCCAGCATTTGATAGTAGCAGCTTCCCTGCGGGAGATACTCTCTTTTCCAAAATCGCATTATTAGGCGAAAGTAAGTTACAATTCAGTACCCTATCCTAAAGCTTGCTGTTAGGAGGGAATCTGCAGCTTGCAGTGAAAGCGCTTCCAGAGGGGAGTCTAACGAGGGCAAACATTTGATGGTAGCAGCATCCCTGCGGGAGATACTCTCTTTGCCAAAATCGCATTATTAGGCGAAAGTAAGTTACAATTCAGTACCCTATCCTAAAGCTTGCTGTTAGGAGGGAATCTGCAGCTTGCAGTGAAAGCGCTTCCAGAGGGGAGTCTAACGAGGGCAAACATTTGATGGTAGCAGCATCCCTGCGGGAGATAGTCTCTTTGCCAAAATCGCATTATTAGGCGAAAGTAAGTTACAATTCAGTACCCTATCCTAAAACTTGCTGTTAGGAGGGAATCTGCAGCTTGCAGTGAAAGCGCTTCCAGAGGGGAGTCTAATGAGGGCAAACATTTGATGGTAGCAGCTTCCCTGCGGGAGATACTCTCTTTGCCAAAATCGCATTATTAGGCGAAAGTAAGTTACAATTCAGTACCCTATCCTAAAGCTTGCTGTTAGGAGGGAATCTGCAGCTTGCAGTGAAAGTGCTTCCAGAGGGGAGTCTAATGAGGGCAAACATTTGATGGTAGCAGCTTCCCTGCGGGAGATACTCTCTTTGCCAAAATCGCATTATTAGGCGAAAGTAAGTTACAATTCACTACCCTATCCTAAAGCTTGCTGTTAGGAGGGAATCTGCAGCTTGCAGTGAAAGCGCTTCCAGAGGGGAGACTAACGAGGGCAAACATTTGATGGTAGCAGGTTCCCTGCGGGAGATACTCTCTTTTCCAATATCGCTTTATTAGGCGAAAGTAAGTTACAATTCAGTACCCTATCCTAAAGCTTGCTGTTAGGAGGGAATCTGCAGCTTGCAGTGAAAGCGCTTCCAGAGGGGAGTCTAATGAGGGCAAACACTTGATGGTAGCAGCTTCTTTGCGGGAGACACTCTCTTTGCCAAAATCGCATTATTAGGCGAAAGTAAGTTACAATTCAGTACCCTATCCTAAAGCTTGCTGTTAGGAGGGAATCTGCAGCTTGCAGTGAAAGCGCTTCCAGAGGGGAGTCTAATGAGGGCAAACATTAGATGGTAGCAGCTTCCCTGCGGGAGATACTCTCTTTTCCAAAATCGCATTATTAGGCGAAAGTAAGTTACAATTCAGTACCCTATCCTAAAGCTTGCTGTTAGGAGGGAATCTGCAGCTTGCAGTGAAAGCGCTTCCAGAGGGGAGTCTAACGAGGGCAAACATTTGATGGAAGCAGCTTCACTGCGGGAGATACTCTCTTTTCCAAAATCGCATTATTAGGCGAAAGTAAGTTACAATTCAGTACCCTATCCTAAAGCTTGCTGTTAGGAGGGAATCTGCAGCTTGCAGTGAAAGCGCTTCCAGAGGGGAGTCTAATGAGGGCAAACATTTGATGGTAGCAGCTTCCCTGCGGGAGATATTCTCTTTGCTAAAAACGCATTATTATGCGAAAGTAAGTTACAATTCAGTACCCTATCCTAAAGCTTGCTGTTAGGAGGGAATCTGCAGCTTGCAGTGAAAGCGCTTCCAGAGGGGAGTCTAATGAGGGCAAATATTTGATGGTAGCAGCTTCCCTGCGGGAGATACTCTCTTTGCCAAAATCGCATTATTAGGCGATAGTAAGTTACAATTCAGTACCCTATCCTAAAGCTTGCTGTTAGGAGGGAATCTGCAGCTTGCAGTGAAAGCGCTTCCAGAGGGGAGTCTAACGAGGGCAAACATTTTAGGTAGCAGCTTCCCTGCGGGAGATACTCTCTTTTCCAATATCGCATTATTAGCCGCAGTTAAGTTAAAATTCAGTACACTATCCTAAAGCTTGCTGTTAGGAGGGAATCTGCAGCTTGCAGTGAAAGTGCTTCAAGAGAGGAATCTAACGAGAGCCAGCATTTGATGGTAGCAGCTTCCCTGCGGGAGATAGTCTCTTTGCCAAAATCGCATTATTAGGCGAAAGTAAGTTACAATTCAGTACCCTATCCTAAAGCTTGCTGTTAGGAGGGAATCTGCAGCTTGCAGTGAAAGTGCTTCCAGAGGGGAGTCTAATGAGGGCAAACATTTGATGGTAGCAGCTTCCCTACGGGAGATACTCTCTTTGCCAATATCGCATTATTAGGCGAAAGTAAGTTACAATTCAGTACCCTATCCTAAAGCTTGCTGTTAGGAGGGAATCTGCAGCTGGCAGTGAAAACGCATCCAGAGGGGAGTCTAACGAGGGCAAACATTTGATGGTAGCAGCTTCCCTGCGGGAGATACTCTCTTTGCTAAAAACGCATTATTAGGCGAAAGGAAGTTACAATTCAGTACCCTATCCTAAACTTGCTGTTAGGAGGGAATCTGCAGCTTGCAGTTGAAACGCTTCCAGAGGGGAATCTAACGAGAGCCAGCATTTGATGGAAGCAGCTTCCCTGCGGGAGATACTCTCTTTGCTAAAAACGCATTATTCGACGAAAGTAAGTTACAATTCAGTACCCTATCCTAAAACTTGCTGTTAGGAGGGAATCTGCAGCTTGCAGAGAAAGCGCTTCCAGAGGGGAGTCTAATGAGGGGAAGCATTTGATGGTAGCAGCATTCCTGCGGGAGATACTCTCTTTGCCAAAATCGCATTATTAGGCGAAAGTAAGTTACAATTCACTACCCTATCCTAAAGCTTGCTATTAGGAGGGAATCTGCAGCTTGCAGTGAAAGTGCTTCAAGAGAGGAATCTAACGAGAGCCAGCATTTGATGGTAGCAGCTTCCCTGCGGGAGATACTCTCTTTGCTAAAAACGCATTATTAGGCGAAAGTAAGTTACAATTCACTACCCTATCCTAAAGCTTGCTGTTAGGAGGGAATCTGCAGCTTGCAGTGAAAGCGCTTCCAGAGGGGAGTCTAACGAGGGCAAACATTTGATGGTAGCAGCTTCCCTGCGGGAGATACTCTCTTTTCCAATATCGCTTTATTAGGCGAAAGTAAGTTACAATTCAGTACCCTATCCTAAAGCTTGCTGTTAGGAGGGAATCTGCAGCTTGCAGTGAAAGCGCTTCCAGAGGGGAGTCTAACGAGGGCAAACATTTTAGGTAGCAGCTTCCCTGCGGGAGATACTCTCTTTGCTAAAAAAGCATTATTAGGCGAAAGTAAGTTACAATTCAGTACCCTATCCTAAAGCTTGCTGTTAGGAGGGAATCTGCAGCTTGCAGTGAAAACGCTTCCAGAGGGGAGTCTAATGAGGGCAAACATTTGATGGTAGCAGCTTCCCTGCGGGAGATACTCTCTTTGCCAAAATCGCATTATTAGGCGAAAGTAAGTTACAATTCAGTACCCTATCCTAAAGCTTGCTGTTAGGAGGGAATCTGCAGCTTGCAGTGAAAGCGCTTCCAGAGGGGAGTCTAACGAGGGCAAACATTTGATGGTAGCAGCATCCCTGCGGGAGATAGTCTCTTTGCCAAAATCGCATTATTAGGCGAAAGTAAGTTACAATTCAGTACCCTATCCTAAAACTTGCTGTTAGGAGGGAATCTGCAGCTTGCAGTGAAAGCGCTTCCAGAGGGGAGTCTAATGAGGGCAAACATTTGATGGTAGCAGCTTCCCTGCGGGAGATACTCTCTTTGCCAAAATCGCATTATTAGGCGAAAGTAAGTTACAATTCAGTACCCTATCCTAAAGCTTGCTGTTAGGAGGGAATCTGCAGCTTGCAGTGAAAGTGCTTCCAGAGGGGAGTCTAATGAGGGCAAACATTTGATGGTAGCAGCTTCCCTGCGGGAGATACTCTCTTTGCCAAAATCGCATTATTAGGCGAAAGTAAGTTACAATTCAGTACCCTATCCTAAAGCTTGCTATTAGGAGGGAATCTGCAGCTTGCAGTGAAAGTGCTTCAAGAGAGGAATCTAACGAGAGCCAGCATTTGATGGTAGCAGCTTCCCTGCGGGAGATACTCTCTTTGCTAAAAACGCATTATTAGGCGAAAGTAAGTTACAATTCACTACCCTATCCTAAAGCTTGCTGTTAGGAGGGAATCTGCAGCTTGCAGTGAAAGCGCTTCCAGAGGGGAGTCTAACGAGGGCAAACATTTGATGGTAGCAGCTTCCCTGCGGGAGATACTCTCTTTTCCAATATCGCTTTATTAGGCGAAAGTAAGTTACAATTCAGTACCCTATCCTAAAGCTTGCTGTTAGGAGGGAATCTGCAGCTTGCAGTGAAAGCGCTTCCAGAGGGGAGTCTAACGAGGGCAAACATTTGATGGTAGCAGCTTTCCTGCGGGAGATACTCTCTTTGCCAAAATTGCATAATTAGGCGAAAGTAAGTTACAATTCAGTACCCTATCCTAAAGCTTGCTGTTAGGAGGGAATCTGCAGCTTGCAGTGAAAGCGCTTCCAGAGGGGAGTCTAATGAGGGCAAAGATTTGATGGTAGCAGCTTCCCTGCGGGAGATACTCTCTTTGCCAAAATCGCATTATTAGGCGAAAGTAAGTTACAATTCAGTACCCTATCCTAAAGCTTGCTGTTAGGAGGGAATCTGCAGCTTGCAGTGAAAGTGCTTCAAGAGAGGAATCTAACGAGAGCCAGCATTTGATGGTAGCAGCTTCACTGCGGGAGATACTCTCTTTGCCAAAATCGCATTATTAGGCGAAAGTAAGTTACAATTCAGTACCCTATCCTAAAGCTTGCTGTTAGGAGGGAATCTGCAGCTTGCAGTGAAAGCGCTTCCAGAGGGGAGTCTAACGAGGGCAAACATTTGATGGTAGCAGCTTCCCTGCGGGAGATACTCTCTTTGCTAAAAACGCATTATTAGGCGAAAGTAAGTTACAATTCAGTACCCTATCCTAAAGCTTGCTGTTAGGAGGGAATCTGCAGCTTGCAGTGAAAGCGCTTCCAGAGGGGAGTCTAACGAGGGCAAACATTTTAGGTAGCAGCTTCCCTGCGGGAGATAATCTCTTTGCTAAAAACGCATTATTAGGCGAAAGTAAGTTACAATTCAGTACCCTATCCTAAAGCTTGCTGTTAGGAGGGAATCTGCAGCTTGCAGTGAAAGTGCTTCAAGAGAGGAATCTAACGAGAGCCAGCATTAGATGGTAGCAGCTTCCCTGCGGGAGATACTCTCTTTGCTAAAAACGCATTATTAGGCGAAAGTAAGTTACAATTCAGTACCCTATCCTAAAGCTTGCTGTTAGGAGGGAATCTGCAGCTTGCAGTGAAAGCGCTTCCAGAGGGGAGTCTAATGAGGGCAAACACTTGATTGTAGCAGCTTCTTTGCGGGAGATAATCTCTTTGCAAAAATCGCATTATTAGGCGAAAGTAAGTTACAATTCAGTACCCTATCCTAAAGCTTGCTGTTAGGAGGGAATCTGCAGCTTGCAGTGAAAGCGCTTCCAGAGGGGAGTCTAACGAGGGCAAACATTTTAGGTAGCAGCTTCCCTGCGGGAGATACTCTCTTTGCTAAAAACGCATTATTAGGCGAAAGTAAGTTACAATTCAGTACCCTATCCTAAAGCTTGCTGTTAGGAGGGAATCTGCAGCTTGCAGTGAAAGTGCTTCAAGAGAGGAATCTAACGAGAGCCAGCATTTGATAGTAGCAGCTTCCCTGCGGGAGATACTCTCTTTTCCAAAATCGCATTATTAGGCGTAAGTAAGTTACAATTCAGTACCCTATCCTAAAGCTTGCTGTTAGGAGGGAATCTGCAGCTTGCAGTGAAAGCGCTTCCAGAGGGGAGTCTAACGAGGGCAAACATTTGATGGTAGCAGCATCCCTGCGGGAGATAGTCTCTTTGCCAAAATCGCATTATTAGGCGAAAGTAAGTTACAATTCAGTACCCTATCCTAAAGCTTGCTGTTAGGAGGGAATCTGCAGCTTGCAGTGAAAACGCTTCCAGAGGGGAGTCTAATGAGGGCAAACATTTGATGGTAGCAGCTTCCCTGCGGGAGATACTCTCTTTGCCAAAATCGCATTATTAGGCGAAAGTAAGTTACAATTCAGTACCCTATCCTAAAGCTTGCTGTTAGGAGGGAATCTGCAGCTTGCAGTGAAAGCGCTTCCAGAGGGGAGTCTAACGAGGGCAAACATTTGACGGTAGCAGCTTCCCTGCGGGAGATACTCTCTTTTCCAAAATCGCATTATTAGGCGAAAGTAAGTTACAATTCAGTACCCTATCCTAAAGCTTGCTGTTAGGAGGGAATCTGCAGCTTGCAGTGAAAGTGCTTCCAGAGGGGAGTCTAATGAGGGCAAACATTTGATGGTAGCAGCTTCCCTACGGGAGATACTCTCTTTGCCAAAATCGCATTATTAGGTGAAAGTAAGTTACAATTCAGTACCCTATCCTAAAGCTTGCTGTTAGGAGGGAATCTGCAGCTGGCAGTGAAAACGCATCCAGAGGGGAGTCTAACGAGGGCAAACATTTGATGGTAGCTGCTTCCCTGCGGGAGATACTCTCTTTGCTAAAAACGCATTATTAGGCGAAAGGAAGTTACAATTCAGTACCCTATCCTAAAGCTTGCTGTTAGGAGGGAATCTGCAGCTTGCAGTTGAAACGCTTCCAGAGGGGAATCTAACGAGAGCCAGCATTTGATGGAAGCAGCTTCCCTGCGGGAGATACTCTCTTTGCTAAAAACGCATTTTTCAACGAAAGTAAGTTACAATTCAGTACCCTATCCTAAAACTTGCTGTTAGGAGGCAATCTGCAGCTTGCAGAGAAAGCGCTTCCAGAGGGGAGTCTAACGAGGGCAAACATTTGATGGTAGCAGCTTCCCTGCGGGAGATACTCTCTTTTCCAAAATCGCATTATTAGGCGAAAGTAAGTTACAATTCAGTACCCTATCCTAAAGCTTGCTGTTAGGAGGGAATCTGCAGCTTGCAGTGAAAGCGCTTCCAGAGGGGAGTCTAACGAGGGCAAACATTTGATGGTAGCAGCTTCCCTGCGGGAGATACTCTCTTTTCCAATATCGCTTTATTAGGCGAAAGTAAGTTACAATTCAGTACCCTATCCTAAAGCTTGCTGTTAGGAGGGAATCTGCAGCTTGCAGTGAAAGCGCTTCCAGAGGGGAGTCTAACGAGGGCAAACATTTGATGGTAGCAGCTTTCCTGCGGGAGATACTCTCTTTGCCAAAATTGCATTATTAGGCGAAAGTAAGTTACAATTCAGTACCCTATCCTAAAGCTTGCTGTTAGGAGGGAATCTGCAGCTTGCAGTGAAAGCGCTTCCAGAGGGGAGTCTAATGAGGGCAAACATTTGATGGTAGCAGCTTCCCTGCGGGAGATACTCTCTTTGCCAAAATCGCATTATTAGGCGAAAGTAAGTTACAATTCAGTACCCTATCCTAAAGCTTGCTGTTAGGAGGGAATCTGCAGCTTGCAGTGAAAGTGCTTCAAGAGAGGAATCTAACGAGAGCCAGCATTTGATGGTAGCAGCTTCACTGCGGGAGATACTCTCTTTGCCAAAATCGCATTATTAGGCGAAAGTAAGTTACAATTCAGTACCCTATCCTAAAGCTTGCTGTTAGGAGGGAATCTGCAGCTTGCAGTGAAAGCGCTTCCAGAGGGGAGTCTAACGAGGGCAAACATTTGATGGTAGCAGCTTCCCTGCGGGAGATACTCTCTTTGCTAAAAACGCATTATTAGGCGAAAGTAAGTTACAATTCAGTACCCTATCCTAAAGCTTGCTGTTAGGAGGGAATCTGCAGCTTGCAGTGAAAGCGCTTCCAGAGGGGAGTCTAACGAGGGCAAACATTTTAGGTAGCAGCTTCCCTGCGGGAGATACTCTCTTTGCTAAAAACGCATTATTCGACGAAAGTAAATTACAATTCAGTACCCTATCCTAAAACTTGCTGTTAGGAGGGAATCTGCAGCTTGCAGTGAAAGTGCTTCCAGAGGGGAGTCTAATGAGGGCAAACATTTGATGGTAGCAGCTTCCCTGCGGGAGATACTCTCTTTGCCAAAATCGCATTATTAGGCGAAAGTAAGTTACAATTCAGTACCCTATCCTAAAGCTTGCTGTTAGGAGGGAATCTGCAGCTTGCAGTGAAAGCGCTTCCAGAGGGGAGTCTAACGAGGGCAAACATTTGATGGTAGCAGCTTCCCTGCGGGAGATACTCTCTTTTCCAATATCGCTTTATTAGGCGAAAGTAAGTTACAATTCAGTACCCTATCCTAAAGCTTGCTGTTAGGAGGGAATCTGCAGCTTGCAGTGAAAGCGCTTCCAGAGGGGAGTCTAATGAGGGCAAACATTTGATGGTAGCAGCTTCTCTGCGGGAGATACTCTCTTTGCCATAATCGCATTATTAGGCGAAAGTAAGTTACAATTCAGCACCCTATCCTAAAGCTTGCTGTTAGGAGGGAATCTGCAGCTTGCAGTGAAAGCGCTTCCAGAGGGGAGTCTAACGAGGGCAAACATTTGATGGTAGCAGCTTCCCTGCAGGAGATAGTCTCTTTTCCAAAATCGCATTATTAGGCGAAAGTAAGTTACAATTCAGTACCCTATCCTAAAGCTTGCTGTTAGGAGGGAATCTGCAGCTTGCAGTGAAAGCGCTTCCAGAGGGGAGTCTAATGAGGGCAAACATTTGATGGCAGCAGCTTCCCTGCGGTAGATATTCTCTTTGCGAAAATCGCCTTATTAGCCGCAGTTAAGTTACAATTCAGTACACTATCCTAAAGCTTGCTGTTAGGAGGGAATCTGCAGCTTGCAGTGAAAGCGCTTCCAGAGGGGAGTCTAATGAGGGCAAACATTTGATGGTAGCAGCTTCCCTGCGGGAGATAGTCTCTTTGCCAAAATTGCATTATTATGCGAAAGTAAGTTACAATTCAGTACCCTATCCTAAAGCTTGCTGTTAGGAGGGAATCTGCAGCTTGTAGTGAAAGCGCTTCCAGAGGGGAGTTTAATGAGGGCAAACATTTGATGGTAGCAGCTTCCCTGCGGGAGATACTCTCTCTTACAAAATCACACTATTAGCCGCATTTATGTTACAATTCAGTACCCTATCCTAAAGCTTGCTGTTAGGAGGGAATCTGCAGCTTGCAGTGAAAGCGCTTCCAGAGGGGAGTCTAATGAGGGCAAACATTTGATGGTAGCAGCTTCCCTGCGGGAGATAATCTCTTTGCTAAAAACGCATTATTAGGCGAAAGTAAGTTACAATTCAGTACCCTATCCTAAAGCTTGCTGTTAGGAGGGAATCTGCAGCTTGCAGTGAAAGTGCTTCAAGAGAGGAATCTAACGAGAGCCAGCATTAGATGGTAGCAGCTTCCCTGCGGGAGATACTCTCTTTTCCAAAATCGCATTATTAGGCGTAAGTAAGTTACAATTCAGTACCCTATCCTAAAGCTTGCTGTTAGGAGGGAATCTGCAGCTTGCAGTGAAAGCGCTTCCAGAGGGGAGTCTAACGAGGGCAAACATTTGATGGTAGCAGCTTCCCTGCGGGAGATACTCTCTTTTCCAATATCGCTTTATTAGGCGAAAGTAAGTTACAATTCAGTACCCTATCCTAAAGCTTGCTGTTAGGAGGGAATCTGCAGCTTGCAGTGAAAGCGCTTCCAGAGGGGAGTCTAATGAGGGCAAACATTTGATGGTAGCAGCTTCCCTGCGGGAGATAGTCTCTTTGCCAAAATTGCATTATTATGCGAAAGTAAGTTACAATTCAGTACCCTATCCTAAAGCTTGCTGTTAGGAGGGAATCTGCAGCTTGTAGTGAAAGCGCTTCCAGAGGGTAGTTTAATGAGGGCAAACATTTGATGGTAGCAGCTTCCCTGCGGGAGATACTCTCTCTTACAAAATCACACTATTAGCCGCATTTATGTTACAATTCAGTACCCTATCCTAAAGCTTGCTGTTAGGAGGGAATCTGCAGCTTGCAGTGAAAGCGCCTCCAGAGGGGAGTCTAACGAGGGCAAACATTTGACGGTAGCAGCTTCCCTGCGGGAGATACTCTCTTTTCCAAAATCGCATTATTAGGCGAAAGTAAGTTACAATTCAGTACCCTATCCTAAAGCTTGCTGTTAGGAGGGAATCTGCAGCTTGCAGTGAAAGCGCTTCCAGAGGGGAGTCTAATGAGGGCAAACATTTGATGGTAGCAGCTTCCCTACGGGAGATACTCTCTTTGCCACAATCGCATTATTAGGTGAAAGTAAGTTACAATTCAGTACCCTATCCTAAAGCTTGCTGTTAGGAGGGAATCTGCAGCTGGCAGTGAAATCGCATCCAGAGGGGAGTCTAACGAGGGCAAACATTTGATGGTAGCAGCTTTCCTGCGGGAGATACTCTCTTTGCCAAAATTGCATAATTAGGCGAAAGTAAGTTACAATTCAGTACCCTATCCTAAAGCTTGCTGTTAGGAGGGAATCTGCAGCTTGCAGTGAAAGCGCTTCCAGAGGGGAGTCTAATGAGGGCAAAGATTTGATGGTAGCAGCTTCCCTGCGGGAGATACTCTCTTTGCCAAAATCGCATTATTAGGCGAAAGTAAGTTACAATTCAGTACCCTATCCTAAAGCTTGCTGTTAGGAGGGAATCTGCAGCTTGCAGTGAAAGTGCTTCAAGAGAGGAATCTAACGAGAGCCAGCATTTGATGGTAGCAGCTTCACTGCGGGAGATACTCTCTTTGCCAAAATCGCATTATTAGGCGAAAGTAAGTTACAATTCAGTACCCTATCCTAAAGCTTGCTGTTAGGAGGGAATCTGCAGCTTGCAGTGAAAGCGCTTCCAGAGGGGAGTCTAACGAGGGCAAACATTTGATGGTAGCAGCTTCCCTGCGGGAGATACTCTCTTTGCTAAAAACGCATTATTAGGCGAAAGTAAGTTACAATTCAGTACCCTATCCTAAAGCTTGCTGTTAGGAGGGAATCTGCAGCTTGCAGTGAAAGCGCTTCCAGAGGGGAGTCTAACGAGGGCAAACATTTTAGGTAGCAGCTTCCCTGCGGGAGATAATCTCTTTGCTAAAAACGCATTATTAGGCGAAAGTAAGTTACAATTCAGTACCCTATCCTAAAGCTTGCTGTTAGGAGGGAATCTGCAGCTTGCAGTGAAAGTGCTTCAAGAGAGGAATCTAACGAGAGCCAGCATTAGATGGTAGCAGCTTCCCTGCGGGAGATACTCTCTTTGCTAAAAACGCATTATTAGGCGAAAGTAAGTTACAATTCAGTACCCTATCCTAAAGCTTGCTGTTAGGAGGGAATCTGCAGCTTGCAGTGAAAGCGCTTCCAGAGGGGAGTCTAATGAGGGCAAACACTTGATTGTAGCAGCTTCTTTGCGGGAGATAATCTCTTTGCAAAAATCGCATTATTAGGCGAAAGTAAGTTACAATTCAGTACCCTATCCTAAAGCTTGCTGTTAGGAGGGAATCTGCAGCTTGCAGTGAAAGCGCTTCCAGAGGGGAGTCTAACGAGGGCAAACATTTTAGGTAGCAGCTTCCCTGCGGGAGATACTCTCTTTGCTAAAAACGCATTATTAGGCGAAAGTAAGTTACAATTCAGTACCCTATCCTAAAGCTTGCTGTTAGGAGGGAATCTGCAGCTTGCAGTGAAAGTGCTTCAAGAGAGGAATCTAACGAGAGCCAGCATTTGATAGTAGCAGCTTCCCTGCGGGAGATACTCTCTTTTCCAAAATCGCATTATTAGGCGTAAGTAAGTTACAATTCAGTACCCTATCCTAAAGCTTGCTGTTAGGAGGGAATCTGCAGCTTGCAGTGAAAGCGCTTCCAGAGGGGAGTCTAACGAGGGCAAACATTTGATGGTAGCAGCATCCCTGCGGGAGATAGTCTCTTTGCCAAAATCGCATTATTAGGCGAAAGTAAGTTACAATTCAGTACCCTATCCTAAAGCTTGCTGTTAGGAGGGAATCTGCAGCTTGCAGTGAAAACGCTTCCAGAGGGGAGTCTAATGAGGGCAAACATTTGATGGTAGCAGCTTCCCTGCGGGAGATACTCTCTTTGCCAAAATCGCATTATTAGGCGAAAGTAAGTTACAATTCAGTACCCTATCCTAAAGCTTGCTGTTAGGAGGGAATCTGCAGCTTGCAGTGAAAGCGCTTCCAGAGGGGAGTCTAACGAGGGCAAACATTTGACGGTAGCAGCTTCCCTGCGGGAGATACTCTCTTTTCCAAAATCGCATTATTAGGCGAAAGTAAGTTACAATTCAGTACCCTATCCTAAAGCTTGCTGTTAGGAGGGAATCTGCAGCTTGCAGTGAAAGTGCTTCCAGAGGGGAGTCTAATGAGGGCAAACATTTGATGGTAGCAGCTTCCCTACGGGAGATACTCTCTTTGCCAAAATCGCATTATTAGGTGAAAGTAAGTTACAATTCAGTACCCTATCCTAAAGCTTGCTGTTAGGAGGGAATCTGCAGCTGGCAGTGAAAACGCATCCAGAGGGGAGTCTAACGAGGGCAAACATTTGATGGTAGCTGCTTCCCTGCGGGAGATACTCTCTTTGCTAAAAACGCATTATTAGGCGAAAGGAAGTTACAATTCAGTACCCTATCCTAAAGCTTGCTGTTAGGAGGGAATCTGCAGCTTGCAGTTGAAACGCTTCCAGAGGGGAATCTAACGAGAGCCAGCATTTGATGGAAGCAGCTTCCCTGCGGGAGATACTCTCTTTGCTAAAAACGCATTTTTCAACGAAAGTAAGTTACAATTCAGTACCCTATCCTAAAACTTGCTGTTAGGAGGCAATCTGCAGCTTGCAGAGAAAGCGCTTCCAGAGGGGAGTCTAACGAGGGCAAACATTTGATGGTAGCAGCTTCCCTGCGGGAGATACTCTCTTTTCCAAAATCGCATTATTAGGCGAAAGTAAGTTACAATTCAGTACCCTATCCTAAAGCTTGCTGTTAGGAGGGAATCTGCAGCTTGCAGTGAAAGCGCTTCCAGAGGGGAGTCTAACGAGGGCAAACATTTGATGGTAGCAGCTTCCCTGCGGGAGATACTCTCTTTTCCAATATCGCTTTATTAGGCGAAAGTAAGTTACAATTCAGTACCCTATCCTAAAGCTTGCTGTTAGGAGGGAATCTGCAGCTTGCAGTGAAAGCGCTTCCAGAGGGGAGTCTAACGAGGGCAAACATTTGATGGTAGCAGCTTTCCTGCGGGAGATACTCTCTTTGCCAAAATTGCATTATTAGGCGAAAGTAAGTTACAATTCAGTACCCTATCCTAAAGCTTGCTGTTAGGAGGGAATCTGCAGCTTGCAGTGAAAGCGCTTCCAGAGGGGAGTCTAATGAGGGCAAACATTTGATGGTAGCAGCTTCCCTGCGGGAGATACTCTCTTTGCCAAAATCGCATTATTAGGCGAAAGTAAGTTACAATTCAGTACCCTATCCTAAAGCTTGCTGTTAGGAGGGAATCTGCAGCTTGCAGTGAAAGTGCTTCAAGAGAGGAATCTAACGAGAGCCAGCATTTGATGGTAGCAGCTTCACTGCGGGAGATACTCTCTTTGCCAAAATCGCATTATTAGGCGAAAGTAAGTTACAATTCAGTACCCTATCCTAAAGCTTGCTGTTAGGAGGGAATCTGCAGCTTGCAGTGAAAGCGCTTCCAGAGGGGAGTCTAACGAGGGCAAACATTTGATGGTAGCAGCTTCCCTGCGGGAGATACTCTCTTTGCTAAAAACGCATTATTAGGCGAAAGTAAGTTACAATTCAGTACCCTATCCTAAAGCTTGCTGTTAGGAGGGAATCTGCAGCTTGCAGTGAAAGCGCTTCCAGAGGGGAGTCTAACGAGGGCAAACATTTTAGGTAGCAGCTTCCCTGCGGGAGATACTCTCTTTGCTAAAAACGCATTATTCGACGAAAGTAAATTACAATTCAGTACCCTATCCTAAAACTTGCTGTTAGGAGGGAATCTGCAGCTTGCAGTGAAAGTGCTTCCAGAGGGGAGTCTAATGAGGGCAAACATTTGATGGTAGCAGCTTCCCTGCGGGAGATACTCTCTTTGCCAAAATCGCATTATTAGGCGAAAGTAAGTTACAATTCAGTACCCTATCCTAAAGCTTGCTGTTAGGAGGGAATCTGCAGCTTGCAGTGAAAGCGCTTCCAGAGGGGAGTCTAACGAGGGCAAACATTTGATGGTAGCAGCTTCCCTGCGGGAGATACTCTCTTTTCCAATATCGCTTTATTAGGCGAAAGTAAGTTACAATTCAGTACCCTATCCTAAAGCTTGCTGTTAGGAGGGAATCTGCAGCTTGCAGTGAAAGCGCTTCCAGAGGGGAGTCTAATGAGGGCAAACATTTGATGGTAGCAGCTTCTCTGCGGGAGATACTCTCTTTGCCATAATCGCATTATTAGGCGAAAGTAAGTTACAATTCAGCACCCTATCCTAAAGCTTGCTGTTAGGAGGGAATCTGCAGCTTGCAGTGAAAGCGCTTCCAGAGGGGAGTCTAACGAGGGCAAACATTTGATGGTAGCAGCTTCCCTGCAGGAGATAGTCTCTTTTCCAAAATCGCATTATTAGGCGAAAGTAAGTTACAATTCAGTACCCTATCCTAAAGCTTGCTGTTAGGAGGGAATCTGCAGCTTGCAGTGAAAGCGCTTCCAGAGGGGAGTCTAATGAGGGCAAACATTTGATGGCAGCAGCTTCCCTGCGGTAGATATTCTCTTTGCGAAAATCGCCTTATTAGCCGCAGTTAAGTTACAATTCAGTACACTATCCTAAAGCTTGCTGTTAGGAGGGAATCTGCAGCTTGCAGTGAAAGCGCTTCCAGAGGGGAGTCTAATGAGGGCAAACATTTGATGGTAGCAGCTTCCCTGCGGGAGATAGTCTCTTTGCCAAAATTGCATTATTATGCGAAAGTAAGTTACAATTCAGTACCCTATCCTAAAGCTTGCTGTTAGGAGGGAATCTGCAGCTTGTAGTGAAAGCGCTTCCAGAGGGGAGTTTAATGAGGGCAAACATTTGATGGTAGCAGCTTCCCTGCGGGAGATACTCTCTCTTACAAAATCACACTATTAGCCGCATTTATGTTACAATTCAGTACCCTATCCTAAAGCTTGCTGTTAGGAGGGAATCTGCAGCTTGCAGTGAAAGCGCTTCCAGAGGGGAGTCTAATGAGGGCAAACATTTGATGGTAGCAGCTTCCCTGCGGGAGATAATCTCTTTGCTAAAAACGCATTATTAGGCGAAAGTAAGTTACAATTCAGTACCCTATCCTAAAGCTTGCTGTTAGGAGGGAATCTGCAGCTTGCAGTGAAAGTGCTTCAAGAGAGGAATCTAACGAGAGCCAGCATTAGATGGTAGCAGCTTCCCTGCGGGAGATACTCTCTTTTCCAAAATCGCATTATTAGGCGTAAGTAAGTTACAATTCAGTACCCTATCCTAAAGCTTGCTGTTAGGAGGGAATCTGCAGCTTGCAGTGAAAGCGCTTCCAGAGGGGAGTCTAACGAGGGCAAACATTTGATGGTAGCAGCTTCCCTGCGGGAGATACTCTCTTTTCCAATATCGCTTTATTAGGCGAAAGTAAGTTACAATTCAGTACCCTATCCTAAAGCTTGCTGTTAGGAGGGAATCTGCAGCTTGCAGTGAAAGCGCTTCCAGAGGGGAGTCTAATGAGGGCAAACATTTGATGGTAGCAGCTTCCCTGCGGGAGATAGTCTCTTTGCCAAAATTGCATTATTATGCGAAAGTAAGTTACAATTCAGTACCCTATCCTAAAGCTTGCTGTTAGGAGGGAATCTGCAGCTTGTAGTGAAAGCGCTTCCAGAGGGGAGTTTAATGAGGGCAAACATTTGATGGTAGCAGCTTCCCTGCGGGAGATACTCTCTCTTACAAAATCACACTATTAGCCGCATTTATGTTACAATTCAGTACCCTATCCTAAAGCTTGCTGTTAGGAGGGAATCTGCAGCTTGCAGTGAAAGCGCCTCCAGAGGGGAGTCTAACGAGGGCAAACATTTGACGGTAGCAGCTTCCCTGCGGGAGATACTCTCTTTTCCAAAATCGCATTATTAGGCGAAAGTAAGTTACAATTCAGTACCCTATCCTAAAGCTTGCTGTTAGGAGGGAATCTGCAGCTTGCAGTGAAAGCGCTTCCAGAGGGGAGTCTAATGAGGGCAAACATTTGATGGTAGCAGCTTCCCTACGGGAGATACTCTCTTTGCCACAATCGCATTATTAGGTGAAAGTAAGTTACAATTCAGTACCCTATCCTAAAGCTTGCTGTTAGGAGGGAATCTGCAGCTGGCAGTGAAATCGCATCCAGAGGGGAGTCTAACGAGGGCAAACATTTGATGGTAGCAGCTTCCCTGCGGGAGATACTCTCTTTGCTATAAACGCATTATTAGGCGAAAGGAAGTTACAATTCAGTACCCTATCCTAAAGCTTGCTGTTAGGAGGGAATCTGCATCTTGCAGTTGAAACGCTTCCAGAGGGGAATCTAACGAGAGCCAGCATTTGATGGAAGCAGCTTCCCTGCGGGAGATACTCTCTTTGCCAAAAACGCATTATTCGACGAAAGTAAGTTACAATTCAGTACCCTATCCTAAAACTTGCTGTTAGGAGGGAATCTGCAGCTTGCAGAGAAAGCGCTTCCAGAGGGGAGTCTAATGAGGGGAAGCATTTGATGGTAGCAGCTTCCCTGCGGGAGATACTCTCTTTGCCAAAATCGCATTATTAGGCGAAAATAAGTTACAATTCAGTACCCTATCCTAAAGCTTGCTGTTAGGAGGGAATCTGCAGCTTGCAGTGAAAGCGCTTCCAGAGGGGAGTCTAACGAGGGCAAACATTTGATGGTAGCAGCTTCCCTGCGGGAGATACTCTCTTTTCCAATATCGCTTTATTAGGCGAAAGTAAGTTACAATTCAGTACCCTATCCTAAAGCTTGCTGTTAGGAGGGAATCTGCAGCTTGCAGTGAAAGCGCTTCCAGAGGGGAGTCTAACGAGGGCAAACATTTGATGGTAGCAGCTTTCCTGCGGGAGATACTCTCTTTGCCAAAATTGCATTATTAGGCGAAAGTAAGTTACAATTCAGTACCCTATCCTAAAGCTTGCTGTTAGGAGGGAATCTGCAGCTTGCAGTGAAAGCGCTTCCAGAGGGGAGTCTAATGAGGGCAAACATTGATGGTAGCAGCTTCCCTGCGGGAGATACTCTCTTTGCCAAAATCGCATTATTAGGCGAAAGTAAGTTACAATTCAGTACCCTATCCTAAAGCTTGCTGTTAGGAGGGAATCTGCAGCTTGCAGTGAAAGTGCTTCAAGAGAGGAATCTAACGAGAGCCAGCATTTGATGGTAGCAGCTTCACTGCGGGAGATACTCTCTTTGCCAAAATCGTATTATTAGGCGAAAGTAAGTTACAATTCAGTACCCTATCCTAAAGCTTGCTGTTAGGAGGGAATCTGCAGCTTGCAGTGAAAGCGCTTCCAGAGGGGAGTCTAACGAGGGCAAACATTTGATGGTAGCAGCTTCCCTGCGGGAGATACTCTCTTTGCTAAAAACGCATTATTAGGCGAAAGTAAGTTACAATTCAGTACCCTATCCTAAAGCTTGCTGTTAGGAGGGAATCTGCAGCTTGCAGTGAAAGCGCTTCCAGAGGGGAGTCTAACGAGGGCAAACATTTTAGGTAGCAGCTTCCCTGCGGGAGATAATCTCTTTGCTAAAAACGCATTATTAGGCGAAAGTAAGTTACAATTCAGTACCCTATCCTAAAGCTTGCTGTTAGGAGGGAATCTGCAGCTTGCAGTGAAAGTGCTTCAAGAGAGGAATCTAACGAGAGCCAGCATTAGATGGTAGCAGCTTCCCTGCGGGAGATACTCTCTTTTCCAAAATCGCATTATTAGGCGTAAGTAAGTTACAATTCAGTACCCTATCCTAAAGCTTGCTGTTAGGAGGGAATCTGCAGCTTGCAGTGAAAGCGCTTCCAGAGGGGAGTCTAACGAGGGCAAACATTTGATGGTAGCAGCTTCCCTGCGGGAGATACTCTCTTTGCTAAAAACGCATTATTAGGCGAAAGTAAGTTACAATTCAGTACCCTATCCTAAAGCTTGCTGTTAGGAGGGAATCTGCAGCTTGCAGTGAAAGCGCTTCCAGAGGGGAGTCTAATGAGGGCAAACACTTGATGGTAGCAGCTTCTTTGCGGGAGATACTCTCTTTGCCAAAATCGCATTATTAGGCGAAAGTAAGTTACAATTCAGTACCCTATCCTAAAGCTTGCTGTTAGGAGGGAATCTGCAGCTTGCAGTGAAAGCGCTTCCAGAGGGGAGTCTAACGAGGGCAAACATTTTAGGTAGCAGCTTCCCTGCGGGAGATACTCTCTTTGCCAAAATCGCATTATTAGGCGAAAGTAAGTTACAATTCAGTACCCTATCCTAAAACTTGCTGTTAGGAGGGAATCTACAGCTTGCAGAGAAAGCGCTTCCAGAGGGGAGTCTAATGAGGGGAAGCATTTGATGGTAGCAGCATTCCTGCGGGAGATACTCTCTTTGCCAAAATCGCATTATTAGGCGAAAGTAAGTTACAATTCACTACCCTATCCTAAAGCTTGCTGTTAGGAGGGAATCTGCAGCTTGCAGTGAAAGCGCTTCCAGAGGGGAGTCTAACGAGGGCAAACATTTGATGGTAGCAGCTTCCCTGCGGGAGATACTCTCTTTTCCAAAATCGCATTATTAGGCGAAAGTAAGTTACAATTCAGTACCCTATCCTAAAGCTTGCTGTTAGGAGGGAATCTGCAGCTTGCAGTGAAAGTGCTTCCAGAGGGGAGTCTAATGAGGGCAAACATTTGATGGTAGCAGCTTCCCTGCGGGAGATACTCTCTTTGCCAAAATCGCATTATTAGGCGAAAGTAAGTTACAATTCAGTACCCTATCCTAAAGCTTGCTGTTAGGAGGGAATCTGCAGCTTGCAGTGAAAGTGCTTCAAGAGAGGAATCTAACGAGAGCCAGCATTTGATGGTTGCAGCTTCCCTGCGGGAGATACTCTCTTTGCGAAAAACGCATTATTAGGCGAAAGTAAGTTACAATTCAGTACCCTATCCTAAAGCTTGCTGTTAGGAGGGAATCTGCAGCTTGCAGTGAAAGCGCTTCCAGAGGGGAGTCTAACGAGGGCAAACATTTGATGGTAGCAGCTTCCCTGCGGGAGATACTCTCTTTTCCAATATCGCTTTATTAGGCGAAAGTAAGTTACAATTCAGTACCCTATCCTAAAGCTTGCTGTTAGGAGGGAATCTGCAGCTTGCAGTGAAAGCGCTTCCAGAGGGGAGTCTAATGAGGGCAAACATTTGATGGTAGCAGCTTCTCTGCGGGAGATACTCTCTTTGCCATAATCGCATTATTAGGCGAAAGTAAGTTACAATTCAGCACCCTATCCTAAAGCTTGCTGTTAGGAGGGAATCTGCAGCTTGCAGTGAAAGCGCTTCCAGAGGGGAGTCTAACGAGGGCAAACATTTGATGGTAGCAGCTTCCCTGCGGGAGATACTCTCTTTGCTAAAAACGCATTATTAGGCGAAAGTAAGTTACAATTCAGTACCCTATCCTAAAGCTTGCTGTTAGGAGGGAATCTGCAGCTTGCAGTGAAAGCGCTTCCAGAGGGGAGTCTAACGAGGGCAAACATTTTAGGTAGCAGCTTCCCTGCGGGAGATAATCTCTTTGCTAAAAACGCATTATTAGGCGAAAGTAAGTTACAATTCAGTACCCTATCCTAAAGCTTGCTGTTAGGAGGGAATCTGCAGCTTGCAGTGAAAGTGCTTCAAGAGAGGAATCTAACGAGAGCCAGCATTAGATGGTAGCAGCTTCCCTGCGGGAGATACTCTCTTTGCCAAAATCGCATTATTAGGCGTAAGTAAGTTACAATTCAGTACCCTATCCTAAAGCTTGCTGTTAGGAGGGAATCTGCAGCTTGCAGTGAAAGCGCTTCCAGAGGGGAGTCTAACGAGGGCAAACATTTGATGGTAGCAGCTTCCCTGCGGGAGATACTCTCTTTGCTAAAAACGCATTATTAGGCGAAAGTAAGTTACAATTCAGTACCCTATCCTAAAGCTTGCTGTTAGGAGGGAATCTGCAGCTTGCAGTGAAAGCGCTTCCAGAGGGGAGTCTAATGAGGGCAAACACTTGATGTTAGCAGCTTCTTTGCGGGAGATAATCTCTTTGCAAAAATCGCATTATTAGGCGAAAGTAAGTTACAATTCAGTACCCTATCCTAAAGCTTGCTGTTAGGAGGGAATCTGCAGCTTGCAGTGAAAGCGCTTCCAGAGGGGAGTCTAACGAGAGCCAGCATTTGATGGTAGCAGCTTCCCTGCGGGAGATACTCTCTTTGCTAAAAACGCATTATTCGACGAAAGTAAGTTACAATTCAGTACCCTATCCTAAAACTTGCTGTTAGGAGGGAATCTGCAGCTTGCAGAGAAAGCGCTTCCAGAGGGGAGTCTAATGAGGGGAAGCATTTGATGGTAGCAGCATTCCTGCGGGAGATACTCTCTTTGCCAAAATCGCATTATTAGGCGAAAGTAAGTTACAATTCACTACCCTATCCTAAAGCTTGCTGTTAGGAGGGAATCTGCAGCTTGCAGTGAAAGCGCTTCCAGAGGGGAGTCTAATGAGGGCAAACATTTGATGGTAGCAGCTTCCCTGCGGGAGATACTCTCTTTTCCAATATCGCTTTATTAGGCGAAAGTAAGTTACAATTCAGTACCCTATCCTAAAGCTTGCTGTTAGGAGGGAATCTGCAGCTTGCAGTGAAAGCGCTTCCAGAGGGGAGTCTAACGAGGGCAAACATTTGATGGTAGCAGCTTTCCTGCGGGAGATACTCTCTTTGCCAAAATTGCATTATTAGGAGAAAGTAAGTTACAATTCAGTACCATATCCTAAAGCTTGCTGTTAGGAGGGAATCTGCAGCTTGCAGTGAAAGGGCTTCCAGAGGGGAGTCTAATGAGGGCAAACATTGATGGTAGCAGCTTCCCTGCGGGAGATACTCTCTTTGCCAAAATCGCATTATTAGGCGAAAGTAAGTTACAATTCAGTACCCTATCCTAAAGCTTGCTGTTAGGAGGGAATCTGCAGCTTGCAGTGAAAGTGCTTCAAGAGAGGAATCTAACGAGAGCCAGCATTTGATGGTAGCAGCTTCACTGCGGGAGATACTCTCTTTGCCAAAATCGTATTATTAGGCGAAAGTAAGTTACAATTCAGTACCCTATCCTAAAGCTTGCTGTTAGGAGGGAATCTGCAGCTTGCAGTGAAAGTGCTTCCAGAGGGGAGTCTAACGAGGGCAAACATTTGATGGTAGCAGCTTCCCTGCGGGAGATACTCTCTTTGCTAAAAACGCATTATTAGGCGAAAGTAAGTTACAATTCAGTACCCTATCCTAAAGCTTGCTGTTAGGAGGGAATCTGCAGCTTGCAGTGAAAGCGCTTCCAGAGGGGAGTCTAACGAGGGCAAACATTTTAGGTAGCAGCTTCCCTGCGGGAGATAATCTCTTTGCTAAAAACGCATTATTAGGCGAAAGTAAGTTACAATTCAGTACCCTATCCTAAAGCTTGCTGTTAGGAGGGAATCTGCAGCTTGCAGTGAAAGTGCTTCAAGAGAGGAATCTAACGAGAGCCAGCATTAGATGGTAGCAGCTTCCCTGCGGGAGATACTCTCTTTTCCAAAATCGCATTATTAGGCGTAAGTAAGTTACAATTCAGTACCCTATCCTAAAGCTTGCTGTTAGGAGGGAATCTGCAGCTTGCAGTGAAAGCGCTTCCAGAGGGGAGTCTAACGAGGGCAAACATTTGATGGTAGCAGCATCCCTGCGGGAGATAGTCTCTTTGCCATAATCGCATTATTAGGCGAAAGTAAGTTACAATTCAGTACCCTATCCTAAAGCTTGCTTTTAGGAGGGAATCTGCAGCTTGCAGTGAAAACGCTTCCAGAGGGGAGTCTAATGAGGGCAAACATTTGATGGTAGCAGCTTCCCTGCGGGAGATACTCTCTTTGCCAAAATCGCATTATTAGGCGAAAGTAAGTTACAATTCAGTACCCTATCCTAAAGCTTGCTGTTAGGAGGGAATCTGCAGCTTGCAGTGAAAGTGCTTCCAGAGGGGAGTCTAATGAGGGCAAACATTTGATGGTAGCAGCTTCCCTACGGGAGATACTCTCTTTGCCAAAATCGCATTATTAGGTGAAAGTAAGTTACAATTCAGTACCCTATCCTAAAGCTTGCTGTTAGGAGGGAATCTGCAGCTGGCAGTGAAAACGCATCCAGAGGGGAGTCTAACGAGGGCAAACATTTGATGGTAGCTGCTTCCCTGCGGGAGATACTCTCTTTGCTAAAAACGCATTATTAGGCGAAAGGAAGTTACAATTCAGTACCCTATCCTAAAGCTTGCTGTTAGGAGGGAATCTGCAGCTTGCAGTTGAAACGCTTCCAGAGGGGAATCTAACGAGAGCCAGCATTTGATGGAAGCAGCTTCCCTGCGGGAGATACTGTCTTTGCTAAAAACGCATTATTCGACGAAAGTAAGTTACAATTCAGTACCCTATCCTAAAGCTTGCTGTTAGGAGGGAATCTGCAGCTTGCAGTGAAAGCGCTTCCAGAGGGGAGTCTAACGAGGGCAAACATTTGATGGTAGCAGCTTCCCTGCGGGAGATACTCTCTTTTCCAAAATCGCTTTATTAGGCGAAAGTAAGTTACAATTCAGTACCCTATCCTAAAGCTTGCTGTTAGGAGGGAATCTGCAGCTTGCAGTGAAAGCGCTTCCAGAGGGGAGTCTAACGAGGGAAAACATTTGATGGTAGCAGCTTTCCTGCGGGAGATACTCTCTTTGCCAAAATTGCATTATTAGGCGAAAGTAAGTTACAATTCAGTACACTATCCTAAAGCTTGCTGTTAGGAGGGAATCTGCAGCTTGCAGTGAAAGTGCTTCAAGAGAGGAATCTAACGAGAGCCAGCATTTGATGGTAGCAGCTTCACTGCGGGAGATACTCTCTTTGCCAAAATCGCATTATTAGGCGAAAGTAAGTTACAATTCAGTACCCTATCCTAAAGCTTGCTGTTAGGAGGGAATCTGCAGCTTGCAGTGGAAGTGCTTCAAGAGAGGAATCTAACGAGAGCCAGCATTAGATGGTAGCACCTTCCCTGCGGGAGATACTCTCTTTTCCAAAATCGCATTATTAGGCGTAAGTAAGTTACAATTCAGTACCCTATCCTAAAGCTTGCTGTTAGGAGGGAATCTGCAGCTTGCAGTGAAAGCGCTTCCAGAGGGGAGTCTAATGAGGGCAAACATTTGATGGTAGCAGCTTCCTTGCGGGAGATACTCTCTTTGCCAAAATCGCACTATTAGGCGAAAGGAAGTTACAATTCAGTACCCTATCCTAAAGCTTGCTGTTAGGAGGGAATCTGCAGCTTGCAGTTAAAGTGCTTCAAGAGAGGAATCTAACGAGAGCCAGCATTTGATAGTAGCAGCTTCCCTGCGGGAGATACTCTCTTTTCCAAAATCGCATTATTAGGCGTAAGTAAGTTACAATTCAGTACCCTATCCTAAAGCTTGCTGTTAGGAGGGAATCTGCAGCTTGCAGTGAAAGCGCTTCCAGAGGGGAGTCTAACGAGGGCAAACATTTGATGGTAGCAGCTTCCCTGCGGGAGATACTCTCTTTTCCAAAATCGCATTATTAGGCGAAAGTAAGTTACAATTCAGTACCCTATCCTAAAGCTTGCTGTTAGGAGGGAATCTGCAGCTTGCAGTGAAAGTGCTTCCAGAGGGGAGTCTAATGAGGGCAAACATTTGATGGTAGCAGCTTCCCTGCGGGAGATACTCTCTTTGCCAAAATCGCATTATTAGGCGAAAGTAAGTTACAATTCAGTACCCTATCCTAAAGCTTGCTGTTAGGAGGGAATCTGCAGCTTGCAGTGAAAGTGCTTCAAGATAGGAATCTAACGAGAGCCAGCATTTGATGGTAGCAGCTTCCCTGCGGGAGATACTCTCTTTGCGAAAAACGCATTATTAGGCGAAAGTAAGTTACAATTCACTACCCTATCCTAAAGCTTGCTGTTAGGAGGGAATCTGCAGCTTGCAGTGAAAGCGCTTCCAGAGGGGAGTCTAAGGAGGGCAAACATTTGATGGTAGCAGCTTCCCTGCGGGAGATAGTCTCTTTGCCATAATCGCATTATTAGGCGAAAGTAAGTTACAATTCAGCACCCTATCCTAAAGCTTGCTGTTAGGAGGGAATCTGCTGCTTGCAGTGAAAGCGCTTCCAGAGGGGAGTCTAACGAGGGCAAACATTTGATGGTAGCAGCTTCCCTGCAGGAGATAGTCTCTTTTCCAAAATCGCATTATTAGGCGAAAGTAAGTTACAATTCAGTACCCTATCCTAAAGCTTGCTGTTAGGAGGGAATCTGCAGCTTGCAGTGAAAGCGCTTCCAGAGGGGAGTCTAATGAGGGCAAACATTTGATGGTAGCAGCTTCCCTGCGGTAGATATTCTCTTTGCGAAAATCGCCTTATTAGCCGCAGTTAAGTTACAATTCAGTACCCTATCCTAAAGCTTGCTGTTAGGAGGGAATCTGCAGCTTGCAGTGAAAGCGCTTCCAGAGGGGAGTCTAATGAGGGCAAACATTTGATGGTAGCAGCTTCCCTGCGGGAGATAGTCTCTTTGCCAGAATTGCATTATTATGCGAAAGTAAGTTACAATTCAGTACCCTATCCTAAAGCTTGCTGTTAGGAGGGAATCTGCAGCTTGTAGTGAAAGCGCTTCCAGAGGGGAGTTTAATGAGGGCAAACATTTGATGGTAGCAGCTTCCCTGCGGGAGATACTCTCTCTTACAAAATCACACTATTATCCGCATTTATGTTACAATTCAGTACCCTATCCTAAAGCTTGCTGTTAGGAGGGAATCTGCAGCTTGCAGAGAAAGCGCTTCCAGAGGGGATTCTAATGAGGGCAAACATTTGATGGTAGCAGCTTCCCTGCGGGAGATACTCTCTTTGCTAAAAACGCATTATTAGGCGAAAGTAAGTTACAATTCAGTACCCTATCCTAAAGCTTGCTGTTAGGAGGGAATCTGCAGCTTGCAGTGAAAGTGCTTCAAGAGAGGAATCTAACGAGAGCCAGCATTTGATGGTAGCAGCTTCCCTGCGGGAGATACTCTCTTTTCCAATATCGCATTATTAGCTGCTGTTAAGTTACAATTCAGTACCCTATCCTAAACTTGTGGTTAGGAGGGAATCTGCAGCTTGCAGTGAAAGCGCTTCCAGAGGGGAGTCTAATGAGGGCAAACATTTGATGGTAGCAGCTTCCCTGCGGGAGATACTCTCTTTGCCAAAATCGCTTTATTAGGTGAAAGTAAGTTACAATTCAGTACCCTATCCTAAAACTTGTTGTTAGGAGGGAATCTGCAGCTTGCAGTGAAAGCGCTTCCAGAGGGGAGTCTAATGAGGGCAAACATTTGATGGTAACAGCTTCCCTGCGGGAGATATTCTCTTTGCCAAAATCGCCTTATTAGACGCAGTTAAGTTACAATTCAGTACCCTATCCTAAAGCTTGCTGTTAGGAGGGAATCTGCAGCTTGCAGTGAAAGCGCTTCCAGAGGGGAGTCTAATGAGGCCAAAATTTGATGGTAGCAGCTTCCCTGCGGGAGATACTCTCTTTGCCAAAATCGCATTATTAGGCGAAAGTAAGTTACAATTCAGCACCCTATCCTAAAGCTAGCAGTTATGAGGGAATCTGCAGCTTGCAGTGAAAGCGCTTCCAGAGGGGAGTCTAATGAGGGCAAACATTTGATGGTAGCAGCTTCCCTGCGGGAGATACTCTCTTTGCCAAAATCGCATTATTAGGCGAAAGTAAGTTACAATTCAGTACCCGATCCTAAAGCTTGCTGTTAGGAGGGAATCTGCAGCTTGCAGTGAAAGCGCTTCCAGAGGGGAGTCTAACGAGGGCAAACATTTGATGGTAGCAGCTTCCCTGCGGGAGATACTCTCTTTGCCAAAATCGCATTATTAGGCGAAAGTAAGTTACAATTCAGTACCCTATCCTAAAGCTTGCTGTTAGGAGGGAATCTGCATCTTGCAGTGAAAGCGCTTCCAGAGGGGAGTCTAATGAGGGCAAACATTTGATGGTAGCAGCTTCCCTGCGGGAGATACTCTCTTTGCTAAAAACGCATTATTAGGCGAAAGTAAGTTACAATTCAGTACCCTATCCTACAGATTGCTGTTAGGAGGGAATCTGCAGCTTGCAGTGAAAGCGCTTCCAGAGGGGAGTCTAATGAGGGGAAACATGTGATGGTAGGAGCTTTCCTGCGGGAGATAGTCTCTTTTCCAAAATCGCATCCTTAGGCGAAAGTAAGTTACAATTCAGTACCCTATCCTAAAGCTTGCTGTTAGGAGGGAATCTGCAGCTTGCAGTGAAAGCGCTTCCAGAGGGGAGTCTAGTGAGGGCAAACATTTGATGGTAACAGCTTCCCTGCGGGAGATAGTCTCTTTGCCAAAATCGCATTATTAGGCGAAAGTAAGTTACAATTCAGTACCCTATCCTAAAGCTTGCTGTTAGGAGGGAATCTGCAGCTTGCAGTGAAAGCGCTTCCAGAGGGGAGTCTAACGGGGGCAAACAGTTGATGGTAGCAGCTTTCCTGCGGGAGATACTCTCTTTGCCAAATCGCATTATTAGGCGAAAGTAAGTTACAATTCAGTACCCTATCCTAAAGCTTGCTGTTAGGAGGGAATCTGCAGCTTGCAGTGAAAGCGCTTCCAGAGGGGAGTCTAACGAGGGCAAACATTTGATGGTAGCAGCTTCCCTGCGGGAGATATTCTCTTTGCCAAAATCGCATTATTAGGAGAAAGTAAGTTACAATTCAGTACCCTATCCTAAAGCTTGCTGTTAGGAGGGAATCTGCAGCTTGCAGTGAACGCGCTTGCAGAGGGGAGTCTAATGAGGGCAAACATTTGATGGTAGCAGCTTCCCTGCGGGAGATACTCTCTTTGCTAAAATCGCATTATTAGGCGAAAGTAAGTTACAATTCAGTACCCTATCCTAAAGCTTGCTGTCAGGAGGGAATCTGCAGCTTGCAGTGAAAGCGCTTCCAGAGGGGAGTCTAATGAGGGCAAACATGTGATGGTAGCAGCTTTCCTGCGGGAGATAGTCTCTTTTCCAAAATCGCATAATTAGGCGAAAGTAAGTTACAATTCAGTACCCTATCCTAAAGCTTGCTGTTAGGAGGGAATCTGCAGCTTGCAGTGAAAGCGCTTCCAGAGGGGAGTCTAATGAGGGCAAACACTTGATGGTAGCAGCTTCCCTGCGGGAGATACTCTCTTTTCCTATATCGCATTATTAGGCGAAAGTAAGTTACAATTCAGTACCCTATCCTAAAGCTTGCTGTTAGGAGGGAATCTGCAGCTTGCAGTGAAAGCGCTTCCAGAGGGGAGTCTAATGAGGGCAAACATTTGATGGTAGCAGCTTCCCTGCGGGAGATACTCTCTTTTCCACAATCGCCTTATTAGCCGCAGTTAAGTTACAATTCAGTACCCTATCCTAAAGCTTGCTGTTAGGAGGGAATCTGCAGCTTGCAGAGAAAGCGCTTCCAGAGGGGAGTCTAGTGAGGGCAAACATTTGATGGTAGCAGCTTCCCTGCGGGAGATACTCTCTTTGCCAGAATCGCATTATTAGGCGAAAGTAAGTTACAATTCAGTACCCTATCCTAAAGCTTGCTGTTAGGAGGGAATCTGCAGCTTGCAGTGAAAGCGCTTCCAGAGGGGAGTCTAACGAGGGAAAACATTTGATGGTAGCAGCTTCCCTGCGGGAGATACTCTCTTTGCCAATTCGCATTATTAGGCGAAAGTAAGTTACAATTCAGTACCCTATCCTAAAGCTTGCTGTTAGGAGGGAATCTGCAGCTTGCAGTGAAAGCGCTTCCAGAGGGGAGTCTAATGAGGGCAAACACTTGATGGTAGCAGCTTCCCTGCGGGAGATACTCTCTTTGCCAAAATCGCCTTATTAGGCGAAAGTAAGTTACAATTCAGTACCCTATCCTAAAGCTTGCTGTTAGGAGGGAATCTGCAGCTTGCAGTGAAAGCGCTTCCAGAGGGGAGTCTAATGAGGGCAAACACTTGATGGTAGCAGCTTCCCTGCGGGAGATACTCTCTTTGCCAAAATCGCATTATTAGGCGAAAGTAAGTTACAATTCAGTACCCTATCCTAAAGCTTGCTGTTAGGAGGGAATCTGCAGCTTGCAGTGAAAGCGCTTCCAGAGGGGAGTCTAATGAGGGCAAACATTTGATGGTAGCAGCTTCCCTGCGGGAGATACTCTCTTTGCCACAATCGCATTATTAGCCGCAGTTAAGTTACAATTCAGTACCCTATCCTAAACTTGCTGTTAGGAGGGAATCTGCAGCTTGCAGAGAAAGCGCTTCCAGAGGGGAGTCTAGTGAGGGCAAACATTTGATGGTAGCAGCTTCCCTGCGGGAGATACTCTCTTTGCCAAAATCGCATTATTATTCGAAAGTAAGTTACAATTCAGTACCCTATCCTAAAGCTTGCTGTTAGGAGGGAATCTGCAGCTTGCAGTGAAAGCGCTTCCAGAGGGGAGTCTAACGAGGGCAAACATTTGATGGTAGCAGCTTCCCTGCGGGAGATACTCTCTTTGCCAAATCGCATTATTAGGCGAAAGTAAGTTACAATTCAGTACCCTATCCTACAGATTGCTGTTAGGAGGGAATCTGCAGCTTGCAGTGAAAGCGCTTCCAGAGGGGAGTCTAATGAGGGCAAACATTTGATGGTAGCAGCTTCCCTGCGGGAGATACTCTCTTTGTTAAAAACGCATTATTAGGCGAAAGTAAGTTACAATTCAGTACCCTATCCTAAAGCTTGCTGTTAGGAGGGAATCTGCAGCTTGCAGTGAAAGTGCTTCAAGAGAGGAATCTAACAAGAGCCAGCATTTGATGGTAGCAGCTTCCCTGCGGGAGATACTCTCTTTTCCATAATCGCATTATTAGGCGAAAGTAAGTTACAATTCAGTACCCTATCCTAAAGCTTGCTGTTAGGAGGGAATCTGCAGCTTGCAGTGAAAGCGCTTCCAGAGGGGAGTCTAATGAGGGCAAACATTTGATGGTAGCAGCTTCCCTGCGGGAGATACTCTCTTTGCCACAATCGCATTATTAGGCGAAAGTAAGTTACAATTCAGTACCCTATCCTAAAGCTTGCTGTTAGGAGGGAATCTGCAGCTTGCAGTGAAAGCGCTTCCAGAGGGGAGTCTAATGAGGGGAAACATTTGATGGTAGCAGCTTTCCTGCGGGAGATACTCTCTTTTCCAAAATCGCATTATTAGGCGAAAGTAAGTTACAATTCAGTACCCTATCCTAAATCTTGATGTTAGGAGGGAATCTGCAGCTTGCACTGAAAGCGCTTCCAGAGGGGAGTCTAATGAGGGCAAACACTTGATGGTAGCAGCTTCCCTGCGGGAGATACTCTCTTTTCCAAAATCGCATTATTAGGCGAAAGTAAGTTACAATTCAGTAGCCTATCCTAAAGCTTGCTGTTAGGAGGGAATCTGCAGCTTGCAGTGAAAGCGCTTCCAGAGGGGAGTGTAATGAGGGCAAACATTTGATGGTAGCAGCTTCCCTGCGGGAGATACTCTCTTATCCAAAATCGCCTTATTAGCCGCAGTTAAGTTACAATTCAGTAAACTGTCCTACAGCTTGCTGTTAGGAGGGAATCTGCAGCTTGCAGTGAAAGCGCTTCCAGAGGGGAGTCTAACGAGGGCAAACATTTGATGGTAGCAGCTTCCCTGCGGGAAGCAAGCTGCAGATTCCCTCCTAACAGCAAGCTGTATGATAGGGTACTGAATTGTATCTTACTTTCACCTAATAATGCGATTTTGGAAAAGAGAGTATCTCCCGCAGGGAAGCTGCTACCATGAAGCATTTGCACTCATTAGACTCCCCTCTGGAAGCGCTTTGACTGCAAGCTGCAGATTCCCTCCTAACAGCAAGCTTTAGGATAGGGTACTGAATTGTATCTTTACTTTCGCCTAATGATTCGATTTTGTCAAAGAGAGTATCTCCCGCAGGGAAGCTGCTACAATCAAGTGTTTGCCCTCATTAGACTCCCCTCTGGAAGCGCTTTCACTGCAAGCTGCAGATTCCCTCCTAACAGCAAGCTTTAGGATAGGGTACTGAATTGTAACTTAACTGCGGCTTAGAATGCGATTTTGGAAAAGAGAGTATCTCCCGCAGGGAAGCTGCTACCATCAAATGTTTGCCCTCGTTAGACTCCCCTCTGGAATCGCTTTCACTGCAAGCCACATATTCGCTCTTAACAGCAAGCTTTAGGATAGGGTACTGAATTGTAACTTACTTTCGCCTAATAATGCGACTTTGGCAAAGAGAGTATCTCCCGCAGGGAAGCTGCTACCATCAAATGTTTGCCCTCATTAGACTCCCCTCTGGAAGCGCTTTCACTGCAAGCTGCAGATTCCCTCCTAACAGCAAGCTTTAGGATAGGGTACTGAATTGTAACTTAAATGCGGCTAATAAGGCGATTTTGGAAAATAGAATATCTCCCGCAGGGAAGGTGCTACCATCAAATGCTGGCTCTCGTTAGAGTCCTCTCTTGAAGCACTTTCACTGCAAGCTGCAGATTCCCTCCTAACAGCAAGCTTTAGGATAGTGTACTGAATTGTAACTTACTTTCGCCTAATAAAGTGATTTTGGAAAAGAGAGTATCTCCCGCAGGGAGGCTGCTACCATCAAGTGTTTGCCCTCTTTAGACTTCCCTCTGGAAGCGCTTTCACTGCAAGCTGCAGATTCCCCTGGTGGAACTTAAGGCCATTCCCTCTTGTCCTGTCCCCTGTCACTTGGGAGAAATGGCCATCATCCTCCTCTCTACAATCTCCTTTCAGGTAATTGTAGAGAGCAATGAAGTCTCCCCTCAGCCTCCTTTTCTCAAGACTAAACAACCCCAGTCCTCTCAGCTGTTTCTCATAAGGCCATGTGTGTACATAAAAAAGCGCTGACTTTTTTGAGAGGAACTAGGAGCACTACAGACAGACAGAGGATTATAAAAAGTGGAGAGACTAGCACAAAGATTCAGAAACAGCAAGAGGAGCAAAGGGGAGTATCAACAGAATGAGGAACGCAAATTGGTAGAAAGATGGAAAAGGAGAAAAAAAGTATGGACAGAGAACTGATACTGAAGACTGGGGGAAAAAAGAGAGAGAAAAGAGCACAGAAAAATTAAAGAGTAGGGGTATAGGGATACCTGGGAACAGTAATTGTAGCAGCACGATAAATGAAAGGAACAAAAAAGTCCAGGTCTAAAATGTTCGTTACCTAGTTCCATCACTGTCACAACTAGCAATGTTGCAGTGACAGCACGCATACTGTTATTTCTTGTAAGGATGCTTTCAGACACATAGTAGTGTTGTTCTAGCTGAGAATGTAAGGCAGAGTTAATAAAACACAGCTGCTCCCCAGGCACTCTTTATACCTGTGAGGGCTTCACCACACCCCAGTCACAGGTGGTGGGTGGGAAGGGCCAGGGGGTATATAAGCTACAGGCCTTGCCTCTGGAGGTCATTTAGGTTGTGGTTTATCCTTGAGATTAGAGTTTTGCTGCTGTTTCAATTCATTATATATTTTAGGCTAGTTGGGTAAGTGGTGTTTTTTGGCTTTTTTTTTTGATTTTTTTTTTTTCTGGTCCTCTAAAGAAGCAGAGGCATCTGTTGGAGGAGGTATGAGCTTTGGAAGAGTCCAGGCAAAGCAGTACATACAGCTGTAACTATGGGGCTTTTTTGTCAGTAATTTTTGATTGGGTGTTGGAGGGGGCAAGATGTTTTAATGGTTTGTTTTCCTTCTTTGTTTTTTTTCTGGGTGCTTTGCCTGGAGTTTTTAGTTATGGGATGATTTGTTGTTGTTCCTCATTCTGTGTGGCATGATGTATTGGCCCTAGGGGCTCTGCAGTTTGTAATGGGCATCTTGTGGGTGATAATAACCTGGAATGAGCCTTGTTGGCCTGTGGTAGGAAGTTGAGTCTGTGGGTTGGTGGAAGATAGAAGGGGCCAGGGGAGCCTTGGGAAGGGCTCAGGAGCCCAGCTCCCAAGGAACAGCAACACAGAAGGGTCAGGGGGGTTAAAATATAGGACAGGTTCTGTTAAGAAGGAGCAGGGTTCCTTCTCTGATACTTCAGGGGTAGAAAAGGGCTTTAATGGTTTGGGGAAAGGGAGATGGGTTCATCAGTCTTTCTTGGGTCAGTTTGGTGGTCAGATGCAAGTGCCATTCAGGTGTCTGTTGTTCTAGTCTCTCTGTAGCCAACGAGGTAACGATGAGGTTGAGACACAAGTTGAAAAGCATTAGTTACCCTAAGAAATGTAATCTCTAGGGCTGTGAGATCTCTGCTCCCTTATACTTTCTACTTATTGTGTTCCTCAACCAACTTCTTTGCATCCATCCTGTCTCCATCCATCTGAATGTCCAGAGAAGAGTACTGTAGCTGGTGAGGGGGCTGGTGAATAAGCCTTATGAGGAGTGGCTGAGAGGGCTGGGGGTGTTTAGCCTGGAGAAGAGGAGGCTGAGGGGAGACCTCATTGCTGCAAGGAGGTTGTGGAGATAAGGGAGCTGGCCACCTCTCCAAAGTGACAGGGGACAGGACAAGAGGGAATAGCCTCAAGCTCTGCCAGGGAAGGTTCAGGCTGTACATCAGGAAAAAATATTTCACTGAAAGGGTTATTAGGGAGGGGCAAAGGCTGCCCAAGGAGGTGGTAGAGTCACCTTCCCTGGAGGTGTTTAAAGGACGGGTGGCCGAAGTGCTGAGGGACGTGGTTTAGTGATTGATAGGAATGGTTGGACTCAATGATCCAATGGGTCTTTTCCAACCGGGTGATCCTATGAATATCAGACACCTTGCTACTTAAACATATGGACTCACTGCCTATCTACAGTGCAGGATTCTGCCGCTTGTTTCCCTTGCATTTCTCAGGGAAGAGATTGGATATTGTTTTGGCTCGTAACAGTTAGCAGCTGAGCAACTCTTTTTCATCTGGTCTGTGGGCACACAAGCCTCCCTTATTTAGTAGAGTTTTGGATTTTTCCTGAACAACTTACCAGTGAGGTTTGCTTTGTTATTGCTTACAGCGGTTGTTACCTTGTCCCTGTTATCCATTGTGTTTTTTTACGGTCATTGAGTTTCCAATTTAGGTCTTAGAGCAGTCAAATCCCACTGTTGCAAGTTTTTCATTGGCTGACTGCCTCTGTAATTCCAGTCTCCATTGCTGTGTGGTGAGTGTCCTGTGTTTTTATGTCTTCTGTGTTAATAATCTTTACTGGGTTTTGATAAGAATATTCTTTTTCAAGTTCTTCTTGTTTACTCCTGTGACTAAAGTCTGGTAACTTCCTAGAATTAGGATCTCCATGGCTCATCTTTCTTTTGTCCTGGGTATCACCACTACTGGTCCTACAACTTAAGTGCTGAGGAGGAGAGGAGAAGTAAGCAGACAGCAGAGAATTTTGGGGTGCCGGTGAGGTAGTCAGGCTTTTTCTCATCATTGTGGGGCTGATGGTAAGGAGGAAGTTGAGTATGTCTAGAAGAGCAAAGTATTATTTGGCAACATAGTATTTACTTTTGGTTTGGCAGGCACTGTGTGGGCCACCTTGGGAATGGGAAGAGCATTTGAGATGAGCTGGGTAGTAGGGAGAAGGAGCATGGGGCAGACTTCTCACAGGTGTGAGTAATTCTCTTAATTTAATTACCCTGGGTGATAACAGCTGCAGCATCTGACATAAGAACTGCTGTGGAGCAAGTGAGTGGAAGAACATGGCAGTTAGGCAGAGCAAGTTGTCATGTAAGGTGCTGACATTGATCAGTGCAATGCTGGCTGTTGGCACTATTTTAGTTTTCTCATTGGTTTTCTTACAGATGGCCAAGTGGAACCTGGCAACTGTAGGATCATCCCAGGGAGCTGATGCTCTTGGAGTTTTTTTTCTGCTGAGGAAGCCTCCTGGTGGTCTGAAAGCTAAGTTGAGGGACGGGGGCAGGGGTGGGGTGTGACAGAGGGGAGAAGGCTGGGGATGGCAGGGTGGAGTTTTAAAAGTAGCCTAGGGGAGAGGGCTGTGCAGGAAATGTCCCCTTTGGGCATGGAGAGCTGGAGGGTGTTACTTCTCAGCCCAAAGCTAGCATGTTCCAGGCAGGGCTGTTCCAGCTTGTCTGTGCCGTGTGCTTTATATTCTGTTTCTCTTTCATGTTTCTTAAGCCTTGATGTCCCCTTTGCTTTAAAGGAATGCAGCATTTGACTTGAGCAGCATCTCGAGGGTCTTGAATGCCTGTACTCATGGGTACAATACCAATTAGGCACTGTTCTTCTTGCATCATAACCTAAGTGTGGATTGGCTTCACATTTTCAAAGTTTCTAGTCAGCCATCTTTTCCTGTGACCTTGCAGACTGTGTTGGTGGCCACAATGGCTAGTCTTATATTTTCAAGGATCCCTGTAGGCCTAAGACTTCTTCCATGCATCTTGTGTCTTTAGACATCTAAAAGGTGATCCTCTCACGTACATCATCCCAGTCTTGGCCACATACCATTGTAATGAGGGATCCTTTACAGCATGCCGGACATGCCTCGAGCACCATATCTAGGGTCCTGAATGCCTGTACCCATCAATGCACTGTCGATTGGGCACTGCTTTTCTTGCATCGTGCTCCTAAAGCCGGGATCGTTCTCGTGTTTTGGCACTGTGTTTTTCTCCTTGTTTTCCTTGCAGATGCTGAAGAGGAACCCAGTGACTGCAGGATTATTTCTGTTAGCTGATGTGATTTGAGCTGCTTTGGCCAAGGACAGCTTCATTCGTGGCCCTCTGAAAGCTAAGTTGAGGGACCAGATTTGGGAAGCGGGAGGCGGGTTTGGGATAGCAGGGAGGGGTTTTGAAGGTAGCCTAGGCTGTGCAGGGAGAGTCCTCTTTGGGCAGGTGAAGGCAGAGGGGCATACTTCTGAGCCCAAACCCTGCATGGGCAGGGCAGTTCCAGCCTGTATCTGTTGTTATCTAGTTTGTGTAGTCACTGTGCTGTGTCTGAAATTTTCTGCAGGTCTTGATGTCCTCTTTTGTACTCGAGGCATGCCGGATGTGCCTTGGGCACCATGTCTAGGGTCCCAAATGCTCGTACTGATCAAAGCAGTGTCGATGGGGCACTGCTTTTCTTTCTTCACATTTTTAAAGCGTGGATCGCTCTTGTGTTTTGGAAGCATCCGGTCAGTTGTCTTCTGCTGCAGCCTTGCAGCCGGCCTTATTATCCAGGATAGTTAGTCTTCCGTTTTGTTGGATCCCTGTTCTGGGACTTGTTCCATCCATCCTCTGCATCTTTAGGACTTTAAAAGGGTTTCTTGCCCGTTCATCTTGCCAGTTGCAGCCACATCTCTTTGGAACCATCTTTGCTTTTCCAGGGCTACCGTAGGTTCTTCCTCAGAGCCCTGTCCATTGCCTTGCCCATTGGCAAGCGTGGTCCAAGAGTCCTCCATGTTGCTGCAAATCTTCTTTTGTCCTCGGTTCACGACATCGGTCTTGTGTGTTAGTGTTCCGTGTGTATTTGTGTCCAGTTCAAGCTGCTCTGCCTGGTGCATGGAGGAGGTGATAAGAGTCAGCCAAGGTATAGCGGCCCGGTTCTTATCTTAATGTTTTAATGTGACTAGACCATGCAGTCTAGGGGCATCCATTACTTTGGAGAGCTAGCAGCCCTAAGTGTGGTAGTTTCTGCTAGTCTCTGAAACCATGGAGGGGATGCAGAGAAGTACTGTAGGGAAGCTGCTATGATCAAATTCTGGCTTTTGTTAGAGTCTTCTCTGGAAGCGCCTTCACTGCAAGCTGCAGAAGAATGTCTAACAGAATGGTTTAGTATAGGGTACTGAATTGTGACTTACTTTCGCCTAATAAGGCGATTTGGGAAAAGAGAGTGTCTCCCGCAGGGAAGATGCTAGCATGGAATGCTGCTGTTTCTGAATGTCTTCTCTTAGAGTGCTTTCAGTGCAAAGCAAGGCTTGTAGAATGTTCAGTCTCGGCTTGTGTACAGTAACATCAGAATGGCGGTTAAAGTGTCACTTTGAAATTTCATGCCGTTCAGCACAAGGACTGCGGAGAATCTGCTACAATCAAATGCTGGCTCTCAGTAGAGTCTTCTCCGGAAGTGCTTTCACTTCAAGCTGGTTAAGCTCGACTAACAGAACGTTTAATATAAGGTACTGAGTTGAGACTGAACTGCACCTCCACCCCCTGCGGCCCTGCTCTTACCCCCTGCGGCCCTGCTCTTACCCCCTGCGGCCCTGCTCTTACCCCCTGCGGCCCTGCTCTTACCCCCTGCGGCCCTGCTCTTACCCCCTGCGGCCCTGCTCTTACCCCCTGCGGCCCTGCTCTTACCCCCAGCGGCCCTGCTCTTACCGTTGTCCGGTATTTTCCGCACTTGCCTGGCCCGACTTGGGCCCCTCCCGGCCCGACTTGGGCCCTTGTCCCGTGTTCTCCGCCCTTGTCCGCCCCTCTGTGCCCTTGTCCCGTGTTCTCCGCCCTTGTCCGCCCCTCTGTGCCCTTGTCCCGTATTATCCGCACTTGTCCGGTATTTTCCGCACTTGCCCGGCCCGACTTCGGCCCCTCCCGGCCCGACTTGGGCCCTTGTCCTGTGTTCTCCGCCCTTGTCCGCCCCTCTGTGGCCTTGTCCCGTGTTCTCCGCCCTTGTCCGCCCCTCTGTGGCCTTGTCCCGTGTTCTCCGCCCTTGTCCGCCCCTCTGTGGCCTTGTCCCGTATTATCCGCACTTGTCCGGTATTTTCCGCACTTGCCCGGCCCGACTTGGGCCCCTCCCGGCCCGACTTGGGCCCTTGTCCTGTGTTCTCCGCCCTTGTCCGCCCCTCTGTGCCCTTGTCCTGTGTTCTCCGCCCTTGTCCGCCCCTCTGTGCCCTTGTCCTATGTTCTCCGCCCTTGTCCGCCCCTCTGTGGCCTTGTCCCGTGTTCTCCGCCATTGTCCGCCACTCTGTGGCCTTGTCCCGTGTTCTCCGCCATTGTCCGCCACTCTGTGGCCTTGTACCGTGTTCTCCACACTTGTCCGACCCTCTTTCCCCTTGTCCCGTGTTCTCCACCCTTGTCCGCCCCTCTGTGGCCTTGTCCCGTATTCTCCAAACTTGTCCGCCCCTCTGGGCCCGTGTCCGCCCCTCTGTGGCCTTGTCCCGTATTATCCGCACTTGTCCGCCCCTCTGGGCCCGTGTCCGCCCCTCTGGGCCCTTGTCCCGTATTCTCCAAACTTGTCCGCCCCTCTGGGCCCGTGTCCCGTATTCTCTGGGCCCGTGTCCCGTATTCTCTGGGCCCGTGTCCCGTATTCTCTGGGCCCTTGTCCGCCCCTCTGGGCCCTTGTCCCGTATTCTCCGAAATTGTCTGCCCCTATGGGCCCTTGTCCGCCCCTCTGTGCCCTTGTCCCGTATTCTCCGAACTTGTCGGGCCCTCTTTGCCCTTGTCGGGCCCTCTTTGCCCTTGTCCCCCCCTATTTGCACTTTTCCGCCCGTCTTCGCCCTTTTTCGGTATTCCCCGCACTTGTCCGCCCGTGTTTGCCCTTTTCTGGTATTCCCCATACTTGTCCGCCCGTGTTCGACCTTTTCCGGTATTCCCCGCACTTGTCCGCCCGTGTTTGCCCTTTTCCGGTATTCCCCGCACTTGTCCGCCCGTCTTTGCCCTTTTCCGGTATTCCACGCACTTCTCCGCCCCTCTGTGGCCTTGTCCGCCCCTCTGTGGCCTTGTCCCGTGTTCTCCGCCCTTGTCCGCCCCTCTGTGCCCTTGTCCGCCCCTCTGTGCCCTTGTCCCGTGTTCTCCGCCCTTGTCCGCCCCTCTGTGCCCTTGTCCCGTGTTCTCCGCCCTTGTCCGCCCCTCTGTGCCCTTGTCCCGTGTTCTCCGCCCTTGTCTGCCCCTCTGTGGCCTTGTCCCGTGTTCTCCGCCATTGTCTGCCACTCTGTGGCCTTGTACCGTGTTCTCCACACTTGTCCGACCCTCTTTCCCCTTGTCCCATGTTCTCCGCCCTTGTCCGCCCCTCTGTGGCCTTGTCCCGTATTATCCGCACTTGTCCGCCCCTCTGGGCCCGTGTCCGCCCCTCTGGGCCCGTGTCCGCCCCTCTGGGCCCGTGTCCGCCCCTCTGGGCCCGTGTCCCGTATTCTCCGTACTTGTCCGCCCCTCTGGGCCCGTGTCCGCCCCTCTGGGCCCGTGTCCGCCCCTCTGGGCCCTTGTCCCGTATTCTCCAAACTTGTCCGCCCCTCTGGGCCTGTGTCCGCCCCTCTGGGCCCGTGTCCCATATTCTCTGAACTTGTCCGCCCCTCTGGGCCCTTGTCCGCCCCTCTGGGCCCTTGTCCGCCCCTCTGGGCCCTTGTCCGCCCCTCTGGGCCCTTGTCCCGTATTCTCCGAACTTGTCCGCCCCTCTGGGCCCTTGTCCCGTATTCTCCGAACTTGTCCGCCCCTCTGGGCCCTTGTCCCGTATTCTCCGAACTTGTCCGCCCCTCTGGGCCCTTGTCCCGTATTCTCTGGGCCCTTGTCCGACCCTCTGGGCCCTTGTCCCGTATTCTCCGAACTTGTCCGCCCCTCTGGGCCCGTGTCCGCCCCTCTGGGCCCTTGTCCCGTATTCTCCGAAATTGTCCGCCCCTCTGGGCCCTTGTCCGCCTCTCTGGGCCCTTGTCCCGTATTCTCCGAAATTGTCTGCCCCTCTGGGACTTTGTCCGCCCCTCTGTGCCCTTGTCCCGTATTCTCCGAACTTGTCGGGCCCTCTTTGCCCTTGTCCGCCCCTATTTGCACTTTTCCGCCCGTCTTCGCCCTTTTTCGGTATTCCCCGCACTTGTCCGCCCGTCTTTGCCCTTGTCCGCCCGTCTTTGCCCTTGTCCGCCCGTCTTTGCCCTTGTCCGCCCGTCTTTGCCCTTGTCCGCGCCTCTTTGCCGTTCTCCCGTATTTTCCGCGCTTGTCCGCCCGTCTTTGCCCTTGTCCGCCCGTCTTTGCCCTTGTCCGCCCGTCTTTGCCCTTGTCCGCCCGTCTTTGCCGTAGTGCCGTATTCTCCGCTCTTGTCCGCGCCTCTTTGCACTTGTCCCGTATTCTCCACAATTGTGCGACCATCTTAGCCCTTGTCCGCCCCTCTTTGCTCTTGTCCGAACCTCTTTGCCCTTCTCCCGTATTTTCCGCGCTTGTCCGCCCCTCTTTGCCCTTGTCCGCCCGTCTTTGCCGTAGTGCCGTATTCTCCGCTCTTGTCCGCCCCTCTGGGCCCTTGTCCGCCCCTCTGGGCCCTTGTCCGCCCCTCTGGGCCCTTGTCCGCCCCTCTGGGCCCTTGTCCCGTATTCTCCGAAATTGTCTGCCACTCTGGGCCTTTGTCCGCCACTCTGTGCCCTTGTCCCGTATTCTCCGAACTTGTCGGGCCCTCTTTGCCCTTGTCCGCCCCTATTTGCACTTTTCCGCCCGTCTTCGCCCTTTTTCGGTATTCCCCGCACTTGTCTGCCCGTGTTTGCCCTTTTCCGGTATTCCCCGCACTTGTCCGCCCGTCTTTGCCCTTGTCCGCCCGTCTTTGCCCTTGTCCGCCCGTCTTTGCCCTTGTCCGACCATCTTTGCAATTGTCCGCGCCTCTTTGCCGTTCTCCCGTATTTTCCGCGCTTGTCCGCCCGTCTTTGCCCTTGTCCGCCCGTCTTTGCCCTTGTCCGCCCGTCTTTGCCCTTGTCCGCCCGTCTTTGCCCTTGTCCGCCCGTCTTTGCCCTTGTCCGCCCGTCTTTGCCCTTGTCCGCCCGTCTTTGCCGTAGTGCCGTATTCTCCGCTCTTATCCGCGCCTCTTTGCACTTGTCCCGTATTCTCCGCAATTGTGCGACCATCTTAGCCCTTGTCCGCCCCTCTTTGCTCTTGTCCGAACCTCTTTGCCCTTCTCCCGTATTTTCCGCGCTTGTCCGCCCCTCTTTGCCCTTGTCCGCCCGTCTTTGCCGTAGTGCCGTATTCTCCGCTCTTGTCCGCCCGTCTTTGCCCTTGTCCGCCCGTCTTTGCCCTTGTCCGCCCGTCTTTGCTCTTGTCCGACCATCTTTGCAATTGTCCGCGCCTCTTTGCCGTTCTCCCGTATTTTCCGCGCTTGTCCGCCCGTCTTTGCCCTTGTCCGCCCGTCTTTGCCCTTGTCCGCCCGTCTTTGCCCTTGTCCGCCCGTCTTTGCCGTAGTGCCGTATTCTCCGCTCTTGTCCGCGCCTCTTTGCACTTGTCCCGTATTCTCCGCAATTGTGCGACCATCTTAGCCCTTGTCCGCCCCTCTTTGCTCTTGTCCGAACCTCTTTGCCCTTCTCCCGTATTCTCCGCTCTTGTCCGCCCCTCTTTGCCCTTGTCCGCCCCTCTTTGCCCTTGTCCGCCCCTCTTTGCCCTTGTCCGCCCCTCTTTGCCCTTGTCCGCCCCTCTTTGCCCTTGTCCGCCCCTCTATGCCCTTGTCCGCCCCTCTATGCCCTTGTCCGCCCCTCTATGCCCTTGCCCCATATTCTCCGCACTTGTCCGCCCCTCTTGGCCCCTGTCCGCCCCTCTTGGCCCCTGTCCGCCCCTCTTGGCCCCTGTCCGCCCCTCTTGGCCCCTGTCCGCCCCTCTTGGCCCCTGTCCGCCCCTCTTGGCCCCTGTCCGCCCCTCTTGGCCCCTGTCCGCCCCTCTTGGCCCCTGTCCGCCCCTCTTGGCCCCTGTCCGCCCCTCTTGGCCCCTGTCCGCCCCTCTTGGCCCTTGTCCGCCCCTCTTGGCCCTTGTCCGCCCCTCTTGGCCCTTGTCCGCCCCTCTTTGCCCTTGTCCGCCCCTCTTTGCCCTTGTCCCCTGTTCTCCGCACTTGTCCGCCCCTCTTTGCCCTTGTCCGCCCCTCTTTGCCCTTGTCCGCCCCTCTTTGCCCTTGTCCGCCCCTCTTTGCCCTTGTCCGCCCCTCTTTGCCCTTGTCCGCCCCTCTTTGCCCTTGTCCGCCCCTCTTTGCCCTTGTCCGCCCCTCTTTGCCCTTGTCCGCCCCTCTTTGCCCTTGTCCGCCCCTCTTTGCCCTTGTCCGCCCCTCTTTGCCCTTGTCCGCCCCTCTTTGCCCTTGTCCGCCCCTCTTTGCCCTTGTCCGCCCCTCTTTGCCCTTGTCCGCCCCTCTTTGCCCTTGTCCGCCCCTCTTTGCCCTTGTCCGCCCCTCTTTGCCCTTGTCCGCCCCTCTTTGCCCTTGTCCGCCCCTCTTTGCCCTTGTCCGCCCCTCTTTGCCCTTGTCCGCCCCTCTTTGCCCTTGTCCGCCCCTCTTTGCCCTTGTCCGCCCCTCTTTGCCCTTGTCCCCTGTTCTCCGCACTTGTCCGCCCCTCTTTGCCCTTGTCCGCCCCTCTTTGCCCTTGTCCGCCCCTCTTTGCCCTTGTCCGCCCCTCTTTGCCCTTGTCCGCCCCTCTTTGCCCTTGTCCGCCCCTCTTTGCCCTTGTCCGCCCCTCTTTGCCCTTGTCCGCCCCTCTTTGCCCTTGTCCGCCCCTCTTTGCCCTTGTCCGCCCCTCTTTGCCCTTGTCCGCCCCTCTTTGCCCTTGTCCCCTGTTCTCCGCACTTGTCCGCCCCTCTTTGCCCTTGTCCCCTGTTCTCCGCACTTGTCCGCCCCTCTTTGCCCTTGTCCGCCCCTCTTTGCCCTTGTCCGCCCCTCTTTGCCCTTGTCCGCCCCTCTTTGCCCTTGTCCGCCCCTCTTTGCCCTTGTCCGCCCCTCTTTGCCCTTGTCCGCCCCTCTTTGCCCTTGTCCGCCCCTCTTTGCCCTTGTCCGCCCCTCTTTGCCCTTGTCCGCCCCTCTTTGCCCTTGTCCGCCCCTCTTTGCCCTTGTCCGCCCCTCTTTGCCCTTGTCCGCCCCTCTTTGCCCTTGTCCGCCCCTCTTTGCCCTTGTCCGCCCCTCTTTGCCCTTGTCCGCCCCTCTTTGCCCTTGTCCCCTGTTCTCCGCACTTGTCCGCCCCTCTTTGCCCTTGTCCGCCCCTCTTTGCCCTTGTCCGCCCCTCTTTGCCCTTGTCCGCCCCTCTTTGCCCTTGTCCGCCCCTCTTTGCCCTTGTCCGCCCCTCTTTGCCCTTGTCCGCCCCTCTTTGCCCTTGTCCGCCCCTCTTTGCCCTTGTCCGCCCCTCTTTGCCCTTGTCCGCCCCTCTTTGCCCTTGTCCGCCCCTCTTTGCCCTTGTCCGCCCCTCTTTGCCCTTGTCCGCCCCTCTTTGCCCTTGTCCGCCCCTCTTTGCCCTTGTCCGCCCCTCTTTGCCCTTGTCCGCCCCTCTTTGCCCTTGTCCGCCCCTCTTTGCCCTTGTCCGCCCCTCTTTGCCCTTGTCCGCCCCTCTTTGCCCTTGTCCGCCCCTCTTTGCCCTTGTCCGCCCCTCTTTGCCCTTGTCCGCCCCTCTTTGCCCTTGTCCGCCCCTCTTTGCCCTTGTCCGCCCCTCTTTGCCCTTGTCCCCTGTTCTCCGCACTTGTCCGCCCCTCTTTGCCCGTGTCCGCCCCTCTTTGCCCGTGTCCGCCCCTCTTTGCCCTTGTCCCCTGTTCTCCGCACTTGTCCGCCCCTCTTTGCCCGTGTCCGCCCCTCTTTGCCCGTGTCCGCCCCTCTTTGCCCGTGTCCGCCCCTCTTTGCCCGTGTCCGCCCCTCTTTGCCCGTGTCCGCCCCTCTTTGCCCTTGTCCGCCCCTCTTTGCCCTTGTCCGCCCCTCTTTGCCCTTGTCCGCCCCCCTTTGCCCTTGTCCGCCCCTCTTTGCCCTTGTCCGCCCCTCTTTGCCCTTGTCCCCTGTTCTCCGCACTTGTCCGCCCCCCTTTGCCCTTGTCCGCCCCCCTTTGCCCTTGTCCGCCCCCCTTTGCCCTTGTCCGCCCCCCTTTGCCCTTGTCCGCCCCCCTTTGCCCTTGTCCGCCCCCCTTTGCCCTTGTCCGCCCCCCTTTGCCCTTGTCCGCCCCCCTTTGCCCTTGTCCGCCCCCCTTTGCCCTTGTCCGCCCCCCTTTGCCCTTGTCCGCCCCTCTTTGCCCTTGTCCCCTGTTCTCCGCACTAGTCCGCCCCTCTTTGCCCGTGTCCGCCCCTCTTTGCCCGTGTCCGCCCCTCTTTGCCCGTGTCCGCCCCTCTTTGCCCTTGTCTGCCCGTCTTTGCACTTTCATCATATTCTTCGCGCTTGTCCGCCCCTCTTTGCCCGTGTCCGCCCCTCTTTGCCCGTGTCCGCCCCTCTTTGCCCGTGTCCGCCCCTCTTTGCCCGTGTCCGCCCCTCTTTGCCCTTGTACCGTATTCTCTGCACTTGTCCGACCCTCTTTGCCCTTCTCCCGTATTCTCCGCTCTTGTCCGCCTCTCTTTGCACTTTTCCGCCCCTCTTTGCCCTTGTCCACCCCTCTTTTCTCTTGTCCCCTATTCTCAGCAGTTGTCCGCCTCTCTTTGCCCTTGACTGCCGCTCTTTGCCCTTTTCCGCCCCTCTATGCACCTCTCCGCATCTCTTTGCCCTCGTCCGACTCTCTTAGCACCTGTCCGCATCCCTTTGCCCTTGTCCGCCCGTCTTAGAACTTGTCTGCCCCTCTTTGCCCTTGTCTGCCCCACTTTGCCCTTCTTTTCCCCTCTTTGCGTTCTCCGCCCCTCTTTGCTCTTGTCCATAAATCTTTGCCCTTGTCCCCTATTCTCCGCACTTGTCCGCCCCTCTTTGGGCTTGTCCGCCCCTCTTTGGGCTTGTCCGCCCCTCTTTGCCCTTGGCCGCCCCTCTTTGCCCTTGGCCGCCCCTCTTTGCCCTTGGCCGCCCCTCTTTGCCCTTGGCCGCCCCTCTTTGCCCTTGGCCGCCCCTCTTTGCCCTTGGCCGCCCCTCTTTGCCCTTGGCCGCCCCTCTTTGCCCTTGGCCGCCCCTCTTTGCCCTTGGCCGCCCCTCTTTGCCCTTGGCCGCCCCTCTTTGCCCTTGGCCGCCCCTCTTTGCCCTTGGCCGCCCCTCTTTGCCCTTGGCCGCCCCTCTTTGCCCTTGGCCGCCCCTCTTTGCCCTTGGCCGCCCCTCTTTGCCCTTGGCCGCCCCTCTTTGCCCTTGGCCGCCCCTCTTTGCCCTTGGCCGCCCCTCTTTGCCCTTGGCCGCCCCTCTTTGCCCTTGTCCCGTATTCTCCTCACTTGTCCGCCCCTCTTTGCCCTTGGCCGCCCCTCTTTGCCCTTGGCCGCCCCTCTTTGCCCTTGGCCGCCCCTCTTTGCCCTTGGCCGCCCCTCTTTGCCCTTGGCCGCCCCTCTTTGCCCTTGGCCGCCCCTCTTTGCCCTTGGCCGCCCCTCTTTGCCCTTGGCCGCCCCTCTTTGCCCTTGGCCGCCCCTCTTTGCCCTTGGCCGCCCCTCTTTGCCCTTGGCCGCCCCTCTTTGCCCTTGGCCGCCCCTCTTTGCCCTTGGCCGCCCCTCTTTGCCCTTGGCCGCCCCTCTTTGCCCTTGGCCGCCCCTCTTTGCCCTTGGCCGCCCCTCTTTGCCCTTGGCCGCCCCTCTTTGCCCTTGGCCGCCCCTCTTTGCCCTTGGCCGCCCCTCTTTGCCCTTGTCCGCCCCTCTTTGCCCTTGTCCCCTGTTCTCCGCACTTGTCCGCCCCTTTGCCCGTGTCCGCCCCTCTTTGCCCTTGTCTGCCCGTCTTTGCACTTTCATCATATTCTTCGCGCTTGTCCGCCCCTCTTTGCCCTTGTCCGCCCCTCTTTGCCCTTGTCCGCCCAACTTTGCCCTTGTCCGCCCCTCTTTGCCCTTGTCCGCCCCTCTTTGCCCTTGTCCGCCCCTCTTTGCCCTTGTCCGCCCCTCTTTGCCCTTGTCCGCCCCTCTTTGCCCTTGTCCGCCCCTCTTTGCCCTTGTCCGCCCCTCTTTGCCCTTGTCCGCCCCTCTTTGCCCTTGTCCGCCCCTCTTTGCCCTTGTCCGCCCCTCTTTGCCCTTGTCCGCCCCTCTTTGCCCTTGTCCGCCCCTCTTTGCCCTTGTCCGCCCCTCTTTGCCCTTGTCCGCCCGTCTTTGCCCTTGTCCGCCCGTCTTTGCCCTGTCTGCCCGTCTTTGCCCTTGTACCGTATTCTCTGCACTTGTCCGCACCTCTTTGCCCTTGTCCGACCCTCTTTGCCCTTCTCCCGTATTCTCCGCTCTTGTCCGCCTCTCTTTGCACTTTTCCGCCCCTCTTTGCCCTTGTCCGCCCCTCTTTTCTCTTGTCCCCTATTCTCAGCAGTTGTCCGCCTCTCTTTGCCCTTGACTGCCGCTCTTTGCCCTTTTCCGCCCCTCTTTGCACCTCTCCGCATCTCTTTGCCCTCGTCCGACTCTCTTAGCACCTGTCCGCATGCCTTTGCCCTTGTCCGCCCGTCTTAGCACTTGTCTACCCCTCTTTGCCCTTGTCTGCCCCACTTTGCCCTTCTTTTCCCCTCTTTGCGTTCTCCGCCCCTCTTTGCTCTTGTCCATAAATCTTTGCCCTTGTCCCCTATTCTCCGCACTTGTCCGCCCCTCTTTGGGCTTGTCCGCCCCTCTTTGGGCTTGTCCGCCCCTCTTTGGGCTTGTCCGCCCCTCTTTGAGCTTGTCCGCCCCTCTTTGAGCTTGTCCGCCCCTCTTTGAGCTTGTCCACCCCTCTTTGAGCTTGTCCACCCCTCTTTGCACTTGTCCGCCCCTCTTTCCCTTGTCCCGTATTCTCCGCAATTCTCTGCATCTCTTTGCACTTGTCCGCCCCTCTTTGAACTTGACCGCCCCTCTTTGCCCTTGTCCGCCCATATTTGCCTTTGTCCGACCCTCTTTTCCTTGTCCGCCCCTCTTTGCCGTTGTCCCGTATTCTCCGAAATTGTCCGCCCATCTTTGCCCTTGTCCGCCCCTCTTTGCCCTTGTCCGCCCCTCTTTGCCCTTGTCCGCCCCTCTTTGCCCTTGTCCGCCCCTCTTTGCCCTTGTCCGCCCCTCTTTGCCCTTGTCCGCCCCTCTTTGCCCTTGTCCGCCCCTCTTTGCCCTTGTCCGCCCCTCTTTGCCCTTGTCCGCCCCTCTTTGCCCTTGTCCGCCCCTCTTTGCCCTTGTCCGCCCCTCTTTGCCCTTGTCCGCCCCTCTTTGCCCTTGTCCGCCCCTCTTTGCCCTTGTCCGCCCCTCTTTGCCCTTGTCCGCCCCTCTTTGCCCTTGTCCGCCCCTCTTTGCCCTTGTCCGCCCCTCTTTGCCCTTGTCCGCCCCTCTTTGCCCTTGTCCGCCCCTCTTTGCCCTTGTCCGCCCCTCTTTGCCCTTGTCCGCCCCTCTTTGCCCTTGTCCGCCCCTCTTTGCCCTTGTCCGCCCCTCTTTGCCCTTGTCCGCCCCTCTTTGCCCTTGTCCGCCCCTCTTTGCCCTTGTCCGCCCCTCTTTGCCCTTGTCCGCCCCTCTTTGCCCTTGTCCGCCCCTCTTTGCCCTTGTCCGCCCCTCTTTGCCCTTGTCCGCCCCTCTTTGCCCTTGTCCGCCCCTCTTTGCCCTTTTCCTATATTCTCCGCACTTGTCCGCTCCTCTTTACCCTTGTCCAGTATGCTCCGCACTTGTCCGACCCTCTTTGCACTTTTCCGCCACTTTTGCCATTGTCCGCACCTCTTTGGCCTTGTCCCATATTCTCCGTCCTTGTCCGAACCTTTTTGCCCTTGTCCGACACTCTTTGCCCTTGTCCGCCGCTCTTTGCCATTGTCCGCCCTTCTTTGCCCTTGTCCCGTATTCTCCGCTCTTCTCCGACCCTCTTTGTTATTGTCCCGTATTCTCCGCACTTCTCCGTCCATCTTTGCCCTTGTGCGACCCTCTTTGCAATTGTCCGACCGTCTTTACCCTTGTCCACCCCTCTTTGCCCTTGTCCCTTATTCTCCGCACTTGTCCGCCCCTCTTTGCCCTTGTCCGCCCCTCTTTGCCCTTGTCCGCCCCTCTTTGCCCTTGTCCGCCCCTCTTTGCCCTTGTCCGCCCCTCTTTGCCCTTGTCCGCCCCTCTTTGCCCTTGTCCGCCCCTCTTTGCCCTTGTCCGCCCCTCTTTGCCCTTGTCCGCCCCTCTTTGCCCTTGTCCGCCCCTCTTTGCCCTTGTCCGCCCCTCTTTGCCCTTGTCCGCCCCTCTTTGCCCTTGTCCGCCCCTCTTTGCCCTTGTCCGCCCCTCTTTGCCCTTGTCCGCCCCTCTTTGCCCTGTCTGCCCGTCTTTGCCCTTGTACCGTATTCTCTGCACTTGTCCGCACCTCTTTGCCCTTGTCCGACCCTCTTTGCCCTTCTCCCGTATTCTCCGCTCTTGTCCGCCTCTCTTTGCACTTTTCCGCCCCTCTTTGCCCTTGTCCGCCCCTCTTTTCTCTTGTCCCCTATTCTCAGCAGTTGTCCGCCTCTCTTTGCCCTTGACTGCCGCTCTTTGCCCTTTTCCGCCCCTCTTTGCACCTCTCCGCATCTCTTTGCCCTCGTCCGACTCTCTTAGCACCTGTCCGCATGCCTTTGCCCTTGTCCGCCCGTCTTAGCACTTGTCTGCCCCTCTTTGCCCTTGTCTGCCCCACTTTGCCCTTCTTTTCCCCTCTTTGCGTTCTCCGCCCCTCTTTGCTCTTGTCCATAAATCTTTGCCCTTGTCCCCTATTCTCCGCGCTTGTCCGCCCCTCTTTGGGCTTGTCCGCCCCTCTTTGGGCTTGTCCGCCCCTCTTTGGGCTTGTCCGCCCCTCTTTGGGCTTGTCCGCCCCTCTTTGAGCTTGTCCGCCCCTCTTTGAGCTTGTCCACCCCTCTTTGAACTTGTCCACCCCTCTTTGCACTTGTCCGCCCCTCTTTCCCTTGTCCCGTATTCTCCGCAATTCTCTGCATCTCTTTGCACTTGACCGCCCCTCTTTGCCCTTGTCCGCCCATATTTGCCTTTGTCCGACCCTCTTTGTCCTTGTCCGCCCCTCTTTGCCGTTGTCCCGTATTCTACGAAATTGTCCGCCCCTCTTTGCCCTTCTCCGCCCCTCTTTGCCCTTCTCCGCCCCTCTTTGCCCTTCTCCGCCCCTCTTTGCCCTTCTCCGCCCCTCTTTGCCCTTCTCCGCCCCTCTTTGCCCTTCTCCGCCCCTCTTTGCCCTTCTCCGCCCCTCTTTGCCCTTCTCCGCCCCTCTTTGCCCTTCTCCGCCCCTCTTTGCCCTTCTCCGCCCCTCTTTGCCCTTCTCCGCCCCTCTTTGCCCTTCTCCGCCCCTCTTTGCCCTTCTCCGCCCCTCTTTGCCCTTCTCCGCCCCTCTTTGCCCTTGTCCGCCCCTCTTTGCCCTTCTCCGCCCCTCTTTGCCCTTCTCCGCCCCTCTTTGCCCTTGTCCGCCCCTCTTTGCCCTTGTCCGCCCCTCTTTGCCCTTGTCCGCCCCTCTTTGCCCTTTTCCTATATTCTCCGCACTTGTCCGCTCCTCTTTACCCTTGTCCAGTATGCTCCGCACTTGTCCGACCCTCTTTGCACTTTTCCGCCACTTTTGCCATTGTCCGCACCTCTTTGGCCTTGTCCCATATTCTCCGTCCTTGTCCGAACCTTTTTGCCCTTGTCCGACACTCTTTGCCCTTGTCCGCCGCTCTTTGCCATTGTCCGCCCTTCTTTGCCCTTGTCCCGTATTCTCCGCTCTTCTCCGACCCTCTTTGTTATTGTCCCGTATTCTCCGCACTTCTCCGTCCATCTTTGCCCCTTGTGCGACCCTCTTTGCAGATTGTCCGACCGTCTTTACCCTTGTCCACCCCTCTTTGCCCTTGTCCTTATTCTCCGCACTTGTCCGCCCCCTCTTTGCCCTTGTCCGCCCCTCTTTGCACTTGTCCGCCCCCTCTTTGCCCTTGTCCGCCCCTCTTTGCCCCTTGTCGCCCCCTCTTTGCCCTTGTCCGCCCCTCTTTGCCCTTGTCCGCCCTCTTTGCCCTTGTCCCGCCGCCCTCTTTGCCCTTGTCCGCCCCTCTTTGCCCTTGTCCGCCCCCTCTTTGCCCTTGTCCGCCCCTCTTTGCCCTTGTGTCCGCCCTCTTTGCCCTTGTCCGCCCCTCTTTGCCCTTGTCCGCCCCTCTTTGCCCTTGTCCGCCCTCGCTTTGCCCTTGTCCGCCCCTCTTTGCCCTTGTCCGCCCCTCTTTGCCCTTGTCCGCCCCTCTTTGCCCTTGTCCGCCCCTCTTTGCCCTTGTCCGCCCTCTTTGCCTTGTCCGCCCCTCTTGGCCTCGTTGTCGCCCCTGTGTCCGCCCCCTCTTTGCCCTTGTCCGCCCCTCTTTGCCCTTGTCCGCCCCTCTTTGCCCTTGTCCGCCCCTCTTTGCCCTTGTCCGCCCCTCTTTGCCCTTGTCCGCCCCTCTTTGCCCTTGTCCGCCCCTCTTTGCCCTTGTCCGCCCCTCTTTGCCCTTGTCCGCCCTCTTTGCCCTTGTCCGCCCCTCTTTGCCCTTGTCCGCCCCTCTTTGCCCTTGTCGCCCCTCTTTGCCTTGTTCCGTATTCTCCTCACTTGTCTTCCCCACTTTGCCCGTGTCCGCCCCTCTTTGCCCGTGTCCGCCCCTCTTTGCCCGTGTCCGCCCCTCTTTGCCCGTGTCCGCCCTCTTTGCCGTGTCCGCCCCTCTTTGCCCGTGTCCGCCCCTCTTTGCCCGTGTCCGCCCCTCTTTGCCCGTATCCGCCCCTCTTTACCCTTGTCCGCCCCTCTTTACCCTTGTCCGCCCCTCTTTACCCTTGTCCGCCCCTCTTTACCCTTGTTCCATATTCTCCGCACTTGTCCGCCCCTCTTTGCCGTTGTTCGCCCCTCTTTGCCCTTGTCCAACACTCTTTGCCTTATCCCCTATTCTCCGCACTTGTCCGCCCCTCTTTGCCCTTGTCCGCATCTCTTTGCAATTTTCCGCCCTCTTTGCTCTTCTCCACCCCTCTTTGCCCTTGTCCGCCCCTCTTTGCCCTTGTCCGCCCCTCTTTGCCCTTGTCCGCCCCTCTTTGCCCTTGTCCGCCCCTCTTTGCCCTTGTCCGCCCCTCTTTGCCCTTGTCCGCCCCTCTTTGCCCTTGTTCGCCACTCTTTTCCCTTGCCTGTA